>NC_091382.1:4940657-4948157 GCF_038502225.1 Cherax quadricarinatus
TATCCTAGGTTATCCTAGATTATCCTAGGTTATCCCAGGTTATCCTAGATTATCCTAGGTTATCCCAGGTTATCCTAGATTATCCTAGGTTATCCCAGGTTATCCTAGATTATCCTAGGTTATCCCAGGTTATCCTAGATTATCCTAGGTTATCCCAGGTTATCCTAGATTATCCTAGGTTATCCCAGGTTATCCTAGATTATCCTAGGTTATCCCAGGTTATCCTAGATTATCCTAGGTTATCCCAGGTTATCCTAGATTATCCTAGGTTATCCCCTAGATTATCCTAGGTTATCCTATCCTAGATTATCCTAGGTTATCACAGGTTATCCTAGATTATCCTAGGTTATCCCAGGTTATCCTAGATTATCCTAGGTTATCACAGGTTATCCTAGATTATCCTAGGTTATCCCAGGTTATCCTAGATTATCCTAGGTTATCCCAGGTTATCTTAGATTATCCTAGGTTATCCCAGGTTATCCTAGATTATCCTAGGTTATCCCAGGTTATCCTAGATTATCCTAGGTTATCCCAGGTTATCCTAGATTATCCTAGGTTATCCCAGGTTATCCTAGATTATCCTAGGTTATCCCAGGTTATCCTAGATTATCCTAGGTTATCCCAGGTTATCCTAGATTATCCTAGGTTATCCCATTATCCCAGGTTATCCTAGATTATCCTAGGTTATCCCAGGTTATCCTAGATTATCCTAGGTTATCCCAGGTTATCCTAGATTATCCTAGGTTATCCCAGGTTATCCTAGATTATCCTAGGTTATCCCAGGTTATCCTAGATTATCCTAGGTTATCCCAGGTTATCCTAGATTATCCTAGGTTATCCCATGTTATCCTAGATTATCCTAGGTTATCCCAGGTTATCCTAGATTATCCTAGGTTATCCCAGGTTATCCTAGATTATCCCAGGTTATCCTAGATTATCCTAGGTTATCCCAGGTTATCCTAGATTATCCTAGGTTATCCCAGGTTATCCTAGATTATCCTAGGTTATCCCAGGTTATCCTAGATTATCCTAGGTTATCCCAGGTTATCCTAGATTATCCTAGGTTATCCCAGGTTATCCTAGATTATCCTAGGTTATCCCAGGTTATCCTAGATTATCCTAGGTTATCCCAGGTTATCCTAGATTATCCTAGGTTATCCCAGGTTATCCTAGATTATCCTAGGTTATCCCAGGTTATCCTAGATTATCCTAGGTTATCCCAGGTTATCCTAGATTATCCTAGGTTATCCCAGGTTATCCTAGATTATCCTAGGTTATCCCAGGTTATCCTAGATTATCCTAGGTTATCCCAGGTTATCCCAGGTTATCCTAGATTATCCTAGGTTATCCCAGGTTATCCTAGATTATCCTAGGTTATCCCAGGTTATCCTAGATTATCCTAGGTTATCCCAGGTTATCCTAGATTATCCTAGGTTATCCCAGGTTATCCTAGATTATCCTAGGTTATCCCAGGTTATCCTAGATTATCCTAGGTTATCCCAGGTTATCCTAGATTATCCTAGGTTATCCCAGGTTATCCTAGATTATCCTAGGTTATCCCAGGTTATCCTAGATTATCCCAGGTTATCCTAGATTATCCTAGGTTATCCCAGGTTATCCTAGATTATCCTAGGTTATCCCAGGTTATCCTAGATTATCCTAGGTTATCCCAGGTTATCCTAGATTATCCTAGGTTACCCTAGATGCCTAAACACCAATGTGCTATCAACATCACATTAATGATTTCAGTTTTCCTTCGTAAAACGTAGTTTTGTTTTACAATATTTACGTGTGTAAAAGCGTCTGTAGATTGTTGTAAAATAAGTGTTGACTGTGTAGGGGAGAATATATATACCCCCGTGGGCACGGTTATGACTGGGTACCCTGGGGCAGTGTCCTCTGTCGCACTTACACACACACACACACACACACACACACACACACACACACACACAAAGCTCAGGGAGCAGGGTTAGAGAGGACCTAGTAGCGGTCGGTGAAGAGGCGGGGCCAGGAGCTGAGTCTCGACCCCTGCAACCACAATTAGGTGAGTACACAGAGTTTACCTGAAGAGAGTTCCGGGGGTCAACGCCCCCGCGGCCCGGTTTGTGGCCAGGCCTCTTGGTGGATCAGAGCCTGGTCAACCAGGCTGTTGCTGCTGGCTGCACGCAAACCAACGTACGAGCCACAGCCCGGCTGGTTAGGTACCGACTTTAGGTGCTTGTCCAGTGCCAGCTTGAAGACTGCCAGGGGTCTATTGGTAATCCCCCTTATGTGTGCTGGGAGGCAGTTGAACAGTCTCGGGCCCCTGACACTTATTGTATGGTCTCTTAACGTGCTAGTGACACCCCTGCTTTTCATTGGGGGGATGTTGCATCGTCTGCCAAGTCTTTTGCTTTCGTAGTGAGTGATTTTCGTGTGCAAGTTCGGTACTAGTCCCTCTAGGATTTTCCAGGTGTATATAATCATGTATCTCTCCCTCCTGCGTTCCAGGGAATACAGGTTCAGGAACCTCAAGCGCTCCCAGTAATTGAGGTGTTTTATCTCCGTTATGCGCGCCGTGAAGGTTCTCTGTACATTTTCTAGGTCAGCAATTTCACCTGCCTTGAAAGGTGCTGTTAGTGTGCAGCAATATTCCAGCCTAGATAGAACAAGTGACCTGAAGAGTGTCATCATGGGCTCGGCCTCCCTAGTTTTGAAGGTTCTCATTATCCATCCTGTCATTTTTCTAGCAGATGCGATTGATACAATGTTATGGTCCTTGAAGGTGAGATCCTCCGCCATGATCACTCCCAGGGATGTTAGGAAGTATTTCTTCAGTTATAGAGTTGTCAAGAAGTGGAATAGTCTGGAAAGTGATGTAGTGGAGGCAGGATTCATACATAGCTTTAAGAAGAGGTATGATAAAGCTCATGGAGCAGGGAGAGAGAAGACCCAGGAGCGACCAGTGAAGAGGCGAGGCCAGGAGCTGTGAATCGACTCCTGCAACCACAAATAGGTGAGTACACAATATATAGAAGTGTCTCACATAACGGTCATATTCTCTGGGGCATGGATCCGGGGCATGGATCCGGGGCATGGATCTCTCTGATCCTTATAGCTGCCCAAAGTGCCCAGTTCAGAGATGCTAAGTGGGAGGTTGTTCCATTTAACAGTTTGTTCCACTTGGTCCAAGCTCGATTGGTAACGCACTCAGCTCACACACTGAGGTCCGTGGTTCGATCCCCGATATGGGTGGAAAAATTTGGACGTGTTTCTCTAAGCAACCTGCTGTCCATGTTCACCTAGCAGCAAGTAGGTACCTGGGTGTTGGTTATCTTACACCTGCTGTCACTGTTCACCTAGCAGTAAGTAGGTACCTGGGTGTTGGTTATCTTACACCTGCTGTCCATGTTCACCTAGCAGCAAGTAGGTACCTGGGTGTTGGTTATCTTACACCTGCTGTCACTGTTCACCTAGCAGCAAGTAGGTACCTGGGTGTTGGTTATCTTACACCTGCTGTCACTGTTCACCTAGCAGTAAGTAGGTACCTGGGTGTTAGTGGACTGGTGTGAGTGGCATCCTGGGGACAAAGTTAACCTAAGTTACGGGAAATGCAACTTAGGTTATTACGAGGACTTGAGCATACTAGTCTGCTTTGTAGGGTCTTTACAGATTTACAGATTAAAGGTTATTATCCTGTCTTGGTTCATTTACATATTAAAGGTTATTATCCTGTCTTGGTTCATTTACAGGCTAAAGGTTATTATCCTGTCTTGGTTAATTTACAGGCTAAAGGTTATTATCCTATCATTTGCTGAAGATAGTACAAGTAAGGTAGGCTGCCAGCTAACTTGAAGGATAGTTGGATGTTGCTGCAGGATAGTACATCAAAGTCTGAGGACCTTGTTGACCTTGATAACCTCCGTATGATATAGGGAAGCAGACTAGATATTGCTTGCAGCGCCACTACTACTACTACTACTATTACTACTACTACTACTACTACTACTACTACTGGTGCACCAACACAGTAGCCTCAACACTGTCTTGGTAAGTGGTGGTGTCAAGTGGTGTTGCTGGTGTTGAGACTGACACTACGACACTACTACTACTAATACTACTACGACACTACTACTACTAATACTACTACGACACTACTACTACTAATACTACTACGACACTACTATTACTACTACTACTACTACTACGACACTACTGCTACTACTACTACTACTGGTGCACCAACACAGTAGCCTCAACACTACCCTGGTGAGTGGTGGTGGTGTCAAGTGGTGTTGCTGGTGTGTTGACTGACACTACGACACTACGACACTACTACTACTACTACTACTACTACTACTACTGGTGCACCACACTACACGACACTACTACTACTACTACTACTACTACTGTAGTAGCCTCAGCACTACCCTGGTGAGCGGTGGTGGTGTCAAGTGGTGTTGCTGGTGTGTTGACTGACACTACGACACTACGACACTACTACTACTACTACTACTACTACTACTACTACTACTGGTGCACCAACACAGTAGCCTCAGCACTACCCTGGTGAGCGGTGGTGGACACTACGACACTGTCAAGTGGTGTTGCTGGTGAGCGGTGGTGTGTCAAGACTGACACTACGACACTACGACACTACTACTACTACTACTACTACTAGCCTACTACTGGTGAGCGGTGCACCAACACAGTAGCCTCAGCACTACCCTGGTGAGTGGTGGTGGTGTCAAGTGGTGTTGCTGGTGTGTTGACTGACACTACGACACTACGACACTACTACTACTACTACTACTACTACTGGTGCACCAACACAGTAGCCTCAGCACTACCCTGGTGAGTGGTGGTGGTGTCAAGTGGTGTTGCTGGTGTGTTGACTGACACTACGACACTACGACACTACTACTACTACTACTGGTGCACCAACACAGTAGCCTCAGCACTACCCTGGTGAGTGGTGGTGGTGTCAAGTGGTGTTGCTGGTGTGTTGACTGACACTACGACACTGTGTCTGTCTAAACACTTCCACAACACTCATAAATAAACTCTCCCTCTCTCCCTTACCTGCTCCCTCCCTCCCTACCTCCCTCACCACCTCTCTCCCTACCTCCCTCACCACCTCTCTCCCTACCTCCCTCACCTGTTCCCGCCCTTCCTCACCTGCTCATTCTCTCACTTTCACCTGTTTCTAGGGTTTTTTAATAACCAGGTTAGCCTACAGGTGTGTACCTACCTGTGTGTATTTAGTGTCGTCATGTGCAAGGTAATGCCACATTATCCCAGTACTCCGCATTATCCAACATTATCCCACATTATTCCGCATTATTCCGCGTTATCCAGAATTATCATACATTATCGCGCATTGCCCCGCATCATCCCGGGTATTAGGAGACTAGTGTGGGTCGCATCCTGGGGACAAAATTAAACTAGTTTGCGGGAAATGCTCTGCATAACAAGCGGCTTTCTATATAGTAGTATGTCACTGATGTCAGCTATGGTCTGTATACAGTGGAACCTCAAATATCGAACTTTCTTCGTTCCAGACGGCTGTTCGAGTGCTGTTACCGAACGAATTTATTCCCATCAGGAATAATGTAAATTAGATTACTTTATTTTAGACCCTCAAAAATACACTTATAAAAGCACTTACAAAAATACACTTACATAATTGGTCGTGTTGGGAGCAGTTCGATATTTGAGGTTCCACTGTACCTTGTACATGTACTTGTATACCTTCATCGACACCATGCCTAACCCTTCCAGGGTAGGGTAGGTACCTGAGCCCGAGCCTTTAGCTCATAAGACTGTCATTCCCATTAGTCCCCTTGGGGCGGGGATGGCAGACCAGAGAGGCCTAGCTTGTGGCTAGGCCTGGGGACAGTTGGTCCCAAAGATGAGGAGGTACTTGTGCCTCCTCCCATGGGAGACTTAGGTCTCAGACACTCCCTAAAGAGGGAGACAAGGCCGGGCCACCACTTGGAAAAGGCCCGGGCCGGGAGAATACCGGCGAATATTTAATAATAATAATAATTGTATACCTTGTACATGTACTTGTATACCTTGTACATGTACTTGTATACCTTGTACATGTACTTGTATACCTTGTACATGTACTTATAGAATACAGATAAATGTTAAGCAGATGTAAACGAAATTTTCCAGTGGGCAATGGAAAACAATACGATGTTCTGTGAAGCCAGATTTTAGTTACTCCGTTCTGGAAAACTGGAAGTTAAAAGCTAGAACTGAGTATACTACAAACTAATGTGAAGAACCTGGGAGTGTTAATGTCTGAGGATCTCACCTTGAAGCATCACAAGGGTGTCACTATTGTGAAGAACCTGGGAGTGTTAATGTCTGAGGATCTCACCTTGAAGCATCACAAGGGTGTCACTATTGTGAAGAACCTGGGAGTGTTAATGTCTGAGGATCTCACCTTGAAGTACCACAAGGGTGTCACTATTGTGAAGAACCTGGGAGTGTTAATGTCTGAGGATCTCACCTTGAAGTATCACAAGGGTGTCACTATTGTGAAGGACCTGGGAGTGTTAATGTCTGAGGATCTCACCTTGAAGTATCACAAGGGTGTCACTATTGTGAAGAACCTGGGAGTGTTAATGTCTGAGGATCTCACCTTGAAGTATCACAAGGGTGTCACTATTGTGAAGGACCTGGGAGTGTTAATGTCTGAGGATCTCACCCTGAAGTATCACAAGGGTGTCACTATTGTGAAGGACCTGGGAGTGTTAATGTCTGAGGATCTCACCTTGAAGTATCACAAGGGTGTCACTATTGTGAAGGACCTGGGAGTGTTAATGTCTGAGGATCTCACCTTGAAGTACCACAAGGGTGTCACTATTGTGAAGGACCTGGGAGTGTTAATGTCTGAGGATCTCACCTTGAAGTATCACAAGGGTGTCACTATTGTGAAGGACCTGGGAGTGTTAATGTCTGAGGATCTCACCTTGAAGTATCACAAGGGTGTCACTATTGTGAAGGACCTGGGAGTGTTAATGTCTGAGGATCTCACCTTGAAGTATCACAAGGGTGTCACTATTGTGAAGGACCTGGGAGTGTTAATGTCTGAGGATCTCACCTTGAAGCAGCACAAGGGTGTCACTATCACATCTGCGAGGAAAATGATAAGGTGGATAATGAGAACATTCAAAACAAGGGATGCCAAGCCATTGATAATACTTTTTAAATCACTTGTTCTCTCTAGGCTGGAATACTGCTGTACACTAACAGCTCCATTCAAGGCAGGTGAAATTGCAGATCTTGAGAATGTACAGAGAACCTTTACTGCACATATCAAATACCTTAACTACTGGGAACACTTGACCTGTACTCACTGGAACGCAGGCGAGAGAGATACATCATAATCTACACCTGGAAAATCATAGAGGGACTGGTTCCAAATCTACACACAGAAATCACTCCCTACGAAAGCAAAAGACCGGGCAGACGGTGCAACATCCCCCAATGAAAATTGGGGGCGCC
>NC_091382.1:4950657-4968157 GCF_038502225.1 Cherax quadricarinatus
AGGTACCCATGTATCCAGGCCCCATGTATCCAGGTACCCATGTATCCAGGTACTCATGTATCCAGGTACCCATGTAGCCAAGTACCCATGTATCCAGGTACCATGTATCCAGATACCCATGTATCCAGGTACCCATGTATCCAGGCCCCATGTATCCAGGTACCCATGTATCCAGGTACTCATGTATCCAGGTACCCATGTATCCAGGTACCCATTTACCCAGGCACCAATGTATCCAGGTACCCATGTACCCATGTATCCAGATACCCATGTATCCAGGTACCCATGTATCCAGGTACCCATGTATCCAGATACCCATGTATCCAGGTACCCATGTATCCAGGTACCCATGTATCCAGGTACCCATGTAGCCAGGTACCCATGTATCCAGATACCCATGTATCCAGGTACCCATGTATCCAGGTACCCATGTATCCAGGTACCCATGTATCCAGGTATCCATGTATCCAGATACCCATGTATCCAGGTACCCATGTATCCAGGTACCCATGTATCCAGATACCCATGTATTCAGGTACCCATGTATCCAGATACCCATGTATCCAGGTACCCATGTATCCAGATACCCATGTATCCAGATACCCATGTATCCAGGTACCCATGTATCCAGATACCCATGTATCCAGATACCCATGTATCCAGGTACCCATGTATCCAGGTACCCATGTATCCAGATACCCATGTATCCAGATACCCATGTATCCAGGTACCCATGTATCCAGGTACCCATGTATCCAGATACCCATGTATCCAGGTACCCATGTATCCAGATACCCATGTATCCAGGTACCCATGTATCCAGGTACCCATGTATCCAGGTACCCATGTATCCAGATACCCATGTATCCAGGTACCCATGTATCCAGATACCCATGTATCCAGGTACCCATGTATCCAGGTACCCATGTATCCAGGTACCCATGTATCCAGATACCCATGTATCCAGGTACCCATGTATCCAGATACCCATGTATCCAGGTACCCATGTATCCAGGTACCCATGTATCCAGGTACCCATGTATCCAGGTACCCATGTATCCAGGTACCCATGTATCCAGATACCCATGTATCCAGATACCCATGTATCCAGGTACCCATGTATCCAGATACCCATGTATCCAGGTACCCATGTATCCAGGTATCCACGTATAACCCCAAAAGTCAAAGTGATTTATTTCCATTGTGGTTCTTAAGAGTGTGGTCTAGTTTGGTCTCCTCGCCAGTGTTAGCGGGGCTCTAACCAGAGTGTCTGGTCTAGGACCATACTTATTTTCCTCACTCGTAATTCATGTCAGGGAAGACTAATTTATTTGAGCTCAGAAAAAAGTCTGGCGGCTGAGATGCTCTTTGACATTTAATATTTACATTTGGGAATTTTTTCTAGTACTGGTGGGGGCCCCTGCGGTGGTCTCCAGCAGCTGGTCCCCTGAGGTGGTCCCCTCCATCTGGACCCACGAAGTGGTCCTCACCAGCAAGGCCCCTGAGGTGGCCCGCATCAACATGACAACAAACTAGACAAAGTCTAGAAGTTCGCAACAGAACTAGTCCCGGAGGTAAGCTACCCTATAAGGAGACTCAAACAAATGAATCTAATGGCTCCTTACAACTAGTAATAGGTCTACTTGCTACACGAAGGTCGTTAAGTGTTGATTAATGGGTTTAAAGCCTATCTACTGCACGAGGCTGCATGCCACTTGGTAACCACCAGTCAAGAATAATTTAATATCTAAAATACACTATCATTGTGTATACACTGAGAGACATACACAGGAAGTCCAAGACGGTGTATGGTATGGGGGTATATGGCAGTATACTCGGTATAGGAGAGGTAAGTACCAAGACTGATGGTAGGAGGGGATATGGCAATATACCCAGTATACAAGAGGTAAGTACTAAGACAGTGTATGGTATGGGGGTATAGGCCAATATACCCAGTATACCAGAGGTAAGTACCAAGACAGTGTATAGTATGGGGGGTATAGGCCAATATACCCAGTATACCAGAGGTAAGTACTAAGACAGTGTATAGTATGGGAGGTATAGGCCAATATACCCAGTATACCAGAGGTAAGTACCAAGACAGTGTATGGTATGGGGGGTATAGGCCAATATACCCAGTATACCAGAGGTAAGTACCAAGACAGTGTATAGTATGGGGGGTATTACCTGGAGGAGGTTATTCCGGGGATCAACGCCCCCGCGGCCCGGTCCATGACCAGGCCTCCCGATGGATCAGGTATAGGCCAATATACCCAGTATACCAGAGGTAAGTACCAAGACAGTGTATAGTATGGGGGTATAGGCCAATATACCCAGTATACCAGAGGTAAGTACCAAGACAGTGTATGTGCAAGAAAGGTATAAAATACCGACAATATGAAAGTTAAGACACATGTGCAACATCTGGATATCTTTATTGTAGACGTTTCGCCATCCAGTGGCTTTATCAATACAGATTCTAGGACATAATAGGAAGACAGTAGAACTATATACAAAAGATGAGGTAATCAGTCCCTCGGCCTTGGAGTTAGTGTTCACAGCATCGTGGTGGAGGAGAGTCTGGAGCAAAGGCAAGAAGACTGGCGTTTTTATAGGCGTCAGTGGAAGGGACGGGCAGCAGACGAGGGCAGTCACTGGTAGGCGGGATTCCCCAGTGGAAGTAAGTCCTTCCCAAAGAGATGGGTTAGTTGCAGCAGCCGTGAAGAAGGTCTTGTAGATGTCCTCTGAACCAAGATTCCATGATGTTGCAGTGTCTGACAAGTTGTGCAAGAAAGGTATAAAATACCGACAATATGTCCTAGAATCTGTATTGATAAAGCCACTGGATGGCGAAACGTCTACAATAAAGATATCCAGATGTTGCACATGTGTCTTAACTTTCAAGACAGTGTATGGTATGGGGGGGTATAGGCCAATATACCCAGTATACCAGAGGTAAGTACCAAGACAGCGTATAGTATGGGGGGTATAGGCCAATATACCCAGTATACCAGAGGTAAGTACAAAGACAGTGTATAGTATGGGGGTATAGGCCAATATACCCAGTATGCCAGAGGTAAGTACCAAGACAGTGTATGGTATGGGGGGTATAGGCCAATATACCCGGTATACCAGAGGTAAGTACCAAGACAGCGTATAGTATGGGGGGTATAGGCCAATATACCCAGTATACCAGAGGTAAGTACCAAGACAGTGTATGGTATGGGGGTATAGGCCAATATACCCAGTATACCAGAGGTAAGTACCAAGACAGTGTATGGTATGGGGGGTATAGGCCAATATACCCAGTATGCCAGAGGTAAGTACCAAGACAGCGTATAGTATGGGGGGTATAGGCCAATATACCCAGTATGCCAGAGGTAAGTACCATACAAGCGGTACCATCAAGTAGCATAACAACCCAGGCAGGAAGCACTAAGGGTTGCTTGGAGATGCTACCATCTTTATGGTGTCGTAAATACCACAGTGTCAGTTTCCCCTTAGTGCCATGACGACCTAGCCAAGACCAGACCTTCCTTCCCTCCCTTACTACCAGACCTTCCCTCCCTTACTACCAGACCTTCCCTCCCTTACTACCAGAACTTCCCTCCCTTACTACCAGACCTTCCCTCCCTTACTACCAGACCTTCCCTCCCTTACTACCAGACCTTCCCTCCCTTACTACCAGACCTTCCCTCCCTTACTACCAGACCTTCCCTCCCTTACTACCAGACCTTCCCTCCCTTACTACCAGACCTTCCCTCCCTTACTACCAGACCTTCCCTCCATTACTACCAGACCTTCCCTCCCTTACTACCAGACCTTCCCTCCATTACTACCAGACCTTCCCTCCCTTACTACCAGACCTTCCCTCCCTTACTACCAGACCTTCCCTCCATTACTACCAGACCTTCCCTCCCTTACTACCAGACCTTCCCTCCATTACTACCAGACCTTCCCTCCCTTACTACCAGACCTTCCCTCCCTTACTACCAGACCTTCCCTCCATTACTACCAGACCTTCCCTCCCTTACTACCAGACCTTCCCTCCCTTACTACCAGACCTTCCCTCCCTTACTACCAGACCTTCCCTCCCTTACTACCAGACCTTCCCTCCCTTACTACCAGACCTTCCCTCCCTTATTACCAGACCTTCCCTCCCTTACTACCAGACCTTCCCTCCCTTACTACCAGACCTTCCCTCCCTTACTACCAGACCTTCCCTCCCTTACTACCAGACCTTCCCTCCCTTACTACCAGACCTTCCCTCCCTTACTACCAGACCTTCCCTCCATTACTACCAGACCTTCCCTCCCTTACTACCAGACCTTCCCTCCCTTACTACCAGACCTTCCCTCCCTTACTACCAGACCTTCCCTCCCTTACTACCAGACCTTCCCTCCATTACTACCAGACCTTCCCTCCATTACTACCAGACCTTCCCTCCCTTACTACCAGACCTTCCCTCCATTACTACCAGACCTTCCCTCCCTTACTACCAGACCTTCCCTCCCTTACTACCAGACCTTCCCTCCCTTACTACCAGACCTTCCCTCCCTTACTACCAGACCTTCCCTCCCTTACTACCAGACCTTCCCTCCCTTACTACCAGACCTTCCTACCCCCATCAATACCAAACTTTCCCTCCCTCCTTCACTATAACATTGATGCCAGTATCAATGGCTTGATTGACGACATGACTTTGGATGCCTTCACTTCTTTCGTCACGTCGACACGTTAATGTCACCTGACGACCAGACACCTAAAGTCAGTACCTGATCATCCGGGCTGTGGTTCCTACTTCGATCTGCGTGCTGCCAGCAGTAACAGCCTGGTTGATCAGGCCCTGATCCAGCAGGAAGCCTGGTCACAGATCAGGCCACAGGGGCATTGATCCCCAAAACCCTCTCCAGGTATACTCCAGGTATACTCCAGGTATACCTCGCTTAGCGGAGATAGCACATATTTCATGAAGTACACACGGTGTTTCACGAAGTACACACGGTGTTTCACGAAGTACACACGGTGTTTCACGAAGTACACACGGTGTTTCACGAAGTACACACGGTGTTTCATGAAGTACACACGGTGTTTCATGAAGTACACACGGTGTTTCACGAAGTACACACGGTGTTTCACGAAGTACACACGGTGTTTCACGAAGTACACACGGTGTTTCACGAAGTACACACGGTGTTTCATGAAGTACACACGGTGTTTCATGAAGTACATACGGTGTTTCATGAAGTACATACGGTGTTTCATGAAGTACACACGGTGTTTCACGAAGTACACACGGTGTTTCATGAAGTACACACGGTGTTTCATGAAGTACACACGGTGTTTCATGAAGTACACACGGTGTTTCATGAAGTACACACGGTGTTTCACGAAGTACACACGGTGTTTCACGAAGTACACACGGTGTTTCACGAAGTACACACGGTGTTTCACGAAGTACACACGGTGTTTCACGAAGTACACACGGTGTTTCATGAAGTACACACGGTGTTTCATGAAGTACACACGGTGTTTCACGAAGTACACACGGTGTTTCATGAAGTACACACGGTGTTTCATGAAGTACACACGGTGTTTCATGAAGTACACACGGTGTTTCATGAAGTACACACGGTGTTTCATGAAGTACACACGGTGTTTCATGAAGTACACACGGTGTTTCATGAAGTACACACGGTGTTTCATGAAGTACACACGGTGTTTCATGAAGTACACACGGTGTTTCATGAAGTACACACGGTGTTTCATGAAGTACACACGGTGTTTCATGAAGTACACACGGTGTTTCATGAAGTACACACGGTGTTTCATGAAGTACACACGGTGTTTCATGAAGTACACACGGTATTTCATGAAGTACACACGGTGTTTCATGAAGTACACACGGTGTTTCATGAAGTACACACGGTGTTTCATGAAGTACACACGGTATTTCATGAAGTACACACGGTGCTTCATGAAATACACACGGTGTTTCATGAAGTACACACGGTATTTCATGAAGTACACACGGTGTTTCATGAAGTACACACGGTGTTTCATGAAGTACACACGGTGTTTCATGAAGTACACACGGTGTTTCATGAAGTACACACGGTATTTCATGAAGTACACACGGTGTTTCATGAAGTACACACGGTGTTTCATGAAGTACACACGGTGTTTCATGAAGTACACACGGTATTTCATGAAGTACACACGGTATTTCATGAAGTACACACGGTATTTCATGAAGTACACACGGTGTTTCATGAAGTACACACGGTGTTTCATGAAGTACACACGGTATTTCATGAAGTACACACGGTGTTTCATGAAGTACACACGGTGTTTCATGAAGTACACACGGTATTTCATGAAGTACACACGGTGTTTCATGAAGTACACACGGTGTTTCATGAAGTACACACGGTGTTTCATGAAGTACACACGGTATTTCATGAAGTACACACGGTGTTTCATGAAGTACACACGGTGTTTCATGAAGTACACACGGTGTTTCATGAAGTACACACGGTGTTTCATGAAGTACACACGGTGTTTCATGAAGTACACACGGTGTTTCATGAAGTACACACGGTATTTCATGAAGTACACACGGTGTTTCATGAAGTACACACGGTGTTTCATGAAGTACACACGGTGTTTCATGAAGTACACACGGTATTTCATGAAGTACACACGGTGTTTCATGAAGTACACACGGTGTTTCATGAAGTACACACGGTATTTCATGAAGTACACACGGTGTTTCATGAAGTACACACGGTATTTCATGAAGTACACACGGTGTTTCATGAAGTACACACGGTATTACACACGGTGTTTCATCATGAAGTACACACGGTATTTCATGAAGTACACACGGTATTTCATGAAGTACTCACGGTATTTCATGAAGTACACACGGTATTTCATGAAGGTGTTTCATGAAGAACACACGGTATTTCATGAAGTACACACGGTGTTTCATGAAGTACACACGGTATTTCATGAAGTACACACGGTGTTTCATGAAGTACACACGGTGTTTCATGAAGTACACACGGTATTTCATGAAGTACACACGGTATTTCATGAAGTACACACGGTATTTCATGAAGTACACACGGTGTTTCATGAAGTACACACGGTATTTCATGAAGTACACACGGTGTTTCATGAAGTACACACGGTGTTTCATGAAGTACACACGGTGTTTCATGAAGTACACACGGTGTTACATGAAGTACACACGGTATTTCATGAAGTACACACGGTGTTTCATGAAGTACACACGAAAGTACACACGGTGTTTCATGAAGTACACACGGTATTTCATGAGTACACACGGTGTTTCATGAAGTACACACGGTGTTTCATGAAGTACACACGGTGTTTCATGAAGTACACACGGTGTTTCATGAAGTACACACGGTGTTTCATGAAGTACACACGGTGTTTCACGAAGTACACACGGTGTTTCATGAAGTACACACGGTGTTTCATGAAGTACACACGGTGTTTCATGAAGTACACACGGTGTTTCATGAAGTACACACGGTGTTTCATGAAGTACACACGGTGTTTCATGAAGTACACACGGTGTTTCATGAAGTACACACGGTGTTTCATGAAGTACACACGGTGTTTCATGAAGTACACACGGTGTTTCATGAAGTACACACGGTATTTCATGAAGTACACACGGTGTTTCATGAAGTACACACGGTGTTTCATGAAGTACACACGGTGTTTCATGAAGTACACACGGTATTTCATGAAGTACACACGGTGTTTCATGAAATACACACGGTGTTTCATGAAGAACACACGGTATTTCATGAAGTACACACGGTGTTACATGAAGTACACACGGTATTTCATGAAGTACACACGGTGTTTCATGAAGTACACACGGTGTTTCATGAAGTACACACGGTATTTCATGAAGTACACACGGTGTTTCATGAAGTACACACGGTGTTTCATGAAGTACACACGGTGTTTCATGAAGTACACACGGTATTTCATGAAGTACACACGGTGTTTCATGAAGTACACACGGTGTTTCATGAAGTACACACGGTGTTTCATGAAGTACACACGGTGTTTCATGAAGTACACACGGTATTTCATGAAGTACACACGGTGTTTCATGAAGTACACACGGTGTTTCATGAAGTACACACGGTGTTTCATGAAGTACACACGGTGTTTCATGAAGTACACACGGTGTTTCATGAAGTACACACGGTATTTCATGAAGTACACACGGTGTTTCATGAAGTACACACGGTGTTTCATGAAGTACACACGGTATTTCATGAAGTACACACGGTGTTTCATGAAGTACACACGGTGTTTCATGAAGTACACACGGTGTTTCATGAAGTACACACGGTGTTTCATGAAGTACACACGGTGTTTCATGAAGTACACGCGGTGTTTCATGAAGTACACACGGTGTTTCATGAAGTACACACGGTGTTTCATGAAGTACACACGGTGTTTCATGAAGTACACGCGGTGTTTCATGAAGTACACGCGGTGTTTCATGAAGTACACACGGTGTTTCATGAAGTACACACGGTATTTCATGAAGTACGCACGGTGTTTCATGAAGTACACACGGTGTTTCATGAAGTACACACGGTGTTTCATGAAGTACACACGGTGTTTCATGAAGTACACACGGTGTTTCATGAAGTACACGCGGTGTTTCATGAAGTACACACGGTGTTTCATGAAGTACACACGGTGTTTCATGAAGTACACACGGTGTTTCATGAAGTACACGCGGTGTTTCATGAAGTACACACGGTGTTTCATGAAGTACACACGGTGTTTCATGAAGTACACGCGGTGTTTCATGAAGTACACACGGTGTTTCATGAAGTACACACGGTGTTTCATGAAGTACACGCGGTGTTTCATGAAGTACACACGGTGTTTCATGAAGTACACACGGTGTTTCATGAAGTACACACGGATTCAGCCACAAATTTTGTTTCAAGCGGTGTGGCCTCTCCAGTGACACTCATTAACTACATCATAACTGGTCACAATCGTAGTCACAATCTCGCTCAAGGCGCCCCCATCACCTCTATTTATACTTAATTTTCTGCTGACACAATGTCTACAGGCATAGATGTCAGCTCTGATGATTTAATTGAATCAAAGAGTGCGGATTCCTTGAGTCAAAGGTGCAGGTTATTCGGTATAATGCCACAAGCTCTATTACTAGGGTAGAGGCATATTATTTTGAATATTTAGTGGTTTTAATAGCCTCAGAAAAACACATGATTATATTATATAGCAGATTATCCCACAAGAGAGTAGACTCTGTTGTACACATGCAAATATCATGTGTCTATTTTCTGTACTCTTGATCTGCTCCCAATTTAGTAGGAGTCTAAATCTGCAGAGTAAAGGATACATGCCAGCATAGTTTAGATACTTGCTATGTCATTATAGTCCAAATACTTTCTGTCAATGATGTCACAGAAGCACGTATGACCCGCACATGTGGCTTAAGGTTAGAAGTTACTCAATATATCACTGTATAACATAGTGTAGAGTGTTTCAGTCAACATCACTCCATCTAAGAACGTGACACACATGCTAAGATATATAGATGTTGTGATATGTGGTGTGGTTTTAATGAGACTTTGTTGCAAGAGATGTGATCTTGTAATGAAGTTGGTAGAATTACTGACAATATGTAATGTAAAAGGACACAAGTGCAACTAATGTGACATTTTATTGTGGCAACGTTTCGCTCTCCAGAGCTTTATCTTGCTTCATCTCTGCTGATGGAAAGAAGTGGTTGTGACTCCTTAGCTCACACCTATACTGCCAGAGTAGGAACTTAAAGGGGGGCTTAGTCCCCTTGGAGAAAATTTCTCCACATACGTCTTATTGTGACCATGGATGTTGATACAGTGTTCTCTTATTGTGCTCGCTGCTTAACCCCTACTATGTTAATCTTGAGTGACACTTGTGTCACTCTTGGACAAGAAGCGAAGTGTAGAGAACTTTGGTGCTGTTGTTATATTGGTTGTTAATGATGTATATATTTTAACCTAACTGACTTTTGTCTGTGTTGTCTCTTGATCTTCCACCATCTTTTGTCTGTTGTCTCTTGATCTTCCACCATCTTTTGTCTGTGTTGTCTCTTGATCTTCCACCATCTTTTGTCTGTGTTGTCTCTTGATCTTCCACCATCTTTTGTCTGTGTTGTCTCTTGATCTTCCACCATCTTTTGTCTGTGTTGTCTCTTGATCTTCCACCATCTTTTGTCTGTGTTGTCTCTTGATCTTCCACCATCTTTTGTCTGTGTTGTCTCTTGATCTTCCACCATCTTTTGTCTGTGTTGTCTCTTGATCTTCCACCATCTTTTGTCTGTGTTGTCTCTTGATCTTCCACCATCTTTTGTCTATGTTGTCTCTTGATCTTCCACCATCTTTTGTCTGTGTTGTCTCTTGATTTTCCACCATCTTTTGTCTGTGTTGTCTCTTGATCTTCCACCATCTTTTGTCTGTGTTGTCTCTTGATCTTCCACCATCTTTTGTCTATGTTGTCTCTTGATCTTCCACCATCTTTTGTCTGTGTTGTCTCTTGATCTTCCACCATCTTTTGTCTGTGTTGTCTCTTGATCTTCCACCATCTTTTGTCTATGTTGTCTCTTGATCTTCCACCATCTTTTGTCTGTGTTGTCTCTTGATTTTCCACCATCTTTTGTCTGTGTTGTCTCTTGATCTTCCACCATCTTTTGTCTGTGTTGTCTCTTGATCTTCCACCATCTTTTGTCTGTGTTGTCTCTTGATCTTCCACCATCTTTTGTCTGTGTTGTCTCTTGATCTTCCACCATCTTTTGTCTGTGTTGTCTCTTGATCTTCCACCATCTTTTGTCTGTGTTGTCTCTTGATCTTCCACCATCTTTTGTCTGTGTTGTCTCTTGATCTTCCACCATCTTTTGTCTGTGTTGTCTCTTGATCTTCCACCATCTTTTGTCTGTGTTGTCTCTTGATCTTCCACCATCTTTTGTCTGTGTTGTCTCTTGATCTTCCACCATCTTTTGTCTGTGTTGTCTCTTGATCTTCCACCATCTTTTGTCTGTGTTGTCTCTTGATCTTCCACCATCTTTTGTCTGTGTTGTCTCTTGATCTTCCACCATCTTTTGTCTGTGTTGTCTCTTGATCTTCCACCATCTTTTGTCTGTGTTGTCTCTTGATCTTCCACCATCTTTTGTCTGTGTTGTCTCTTGATCTTCCACCATCTTTTGTCTGTGTTGTCTCTTGATCTTCCACCATCTTTTGTCTGTGTTGTCTCTTGATCTTCCACCATCTTTTGTCTGTGTTGTCTCTTGATCTTCCACCATCTTTTGTCTGTGTTGTCTCTTGATCTTCCACCATCTTTTGTCTGTGTTGTCTCTTGATCTTCCACCATCTTTTGTCTGTGTTGTCTCTTGATTTTCCACCATCTTTTGTCTGTGTTGTCTCTTGATCTTCCACCATCTTTTGTCTGTGTTGTCTCTTGATCTTCCACCATCTTTTGTCTGTGTTGTCTCTTGATCTTCCACCATCTTTTGTCTGTGTTGTCTCTTGATCTTCCACCATCTTTTGTCTGTGTTGTCTCTTGATCTTCCACCATCTTTTGTCTGTGTTGTCTCTTGATCTTCCAGCATCTTTTGTCTGTGTTGTCTCTTGATCTTCCACCATCTTTTGTCTGTGTTGTCTCTTGATTTTCCACCATCTTTTGTCTGTGTTGTCTCTTGATCTTCCACCATCTTTTGTCTGTGTTGTCTCTTGATCTTCCACCATCTTTTGTCTGTGTTGTCTCTTGATCTTCCACCATCTTTTGTCTGTGTTGTCTCTTGATCTTCCACCATCTTTTGTCTGTGTTGTCTCTTGATCTTCCACCATCTTTTGTCTGTGTTGTCTCTTGATCTTCCACCATCTTTTGTCTGTGTTGTCTCTTGATCTTCCACCATCTTTTGTCTGTGTTGTCTCTTGATCTTCCACATTCTTTTGTCTGTGTTGTCTCTTGATCTTCCACCATCTTTTGTCTGTGTTGTCTCTTGATCTTCCACATTCTTTTGTCTGTGTTGTCTCTTGATCTTCCACCATCTTTTGTCTGTGTTGTCTCTTGATCTTCCACCATCTTTTGTCTGTGTTGTCTCTTGATCTTCCACTATCTTTTGTCTGTGTTGTCTCTTGATCTTCCACCATCTTTTTCCTTATTTTTAATTGTTGATCGAGGTTGTGGGGTGGTCACTTATCATGGTTGAGGGACTGATCACCTTACAATTACTTCTTTAAGTCTGAGGGACTGATCACCTTACAATTATTTCTTCAAGTCTGAGGGACTGATCACCTTACAATTATTTCTTCAAGTCTGAGGGACTGATCACCTTACAATTACTTCTTCAAGACTGAGGGACTGATCATCTCACAATTACTTCTTCAAGACTGAGGGACTGATCACCTCACAATTACTTCTTCAAGACTGAGGGACTGATCACCTCACAATTACTTCTTCAAGACTGAGGGACTGATCACCTCACAATTACTTCTTCAAGACTGAGGGACTGGTCACCTTACAATTACTTCTTCAAGACTGAGGGACTGGTCTCCTTACAATTACTTCTTCAAGACTGAGGGACTGACTACCTCCATTCCTCTCCCATCCTCCACTCCTACCAGGACCATCCTGCCTTGCAGGCTACCATAAGCAGCAGTTAGACGATACCTGCTCTGCGATACACTGAATCAATATGTCCAACTATGATAGAATCGTCAGGGAAGAATGCCAGATTTATTTCCCTGAGTTATGCGACGAAATCGCTGCGAAAATAAGGACTCCAGAACTAGTAAAGTATTTCTTCCTTCCAGAGACTCAGTGTTGCGATCCAAAGAGGGAACGCCCTCTGCCTTCCAGGCTCAGGAGCTGCAACGAGATTTTCGTCATATTGGAGTTACATTCTCAGGTGTGTTATTTCAGTATAAATCTTCGGAAAGCAACGATAATAATAATAAAGATTATTATAATATTAATAGCAATATTAGTGACAAAATAATAACAGAAATAATATTAATAACAATATTAACAGTGACAATAATAATATCAATAATACTACTACTAATAATAATAATAATAAGAGTGTGTGTTAGAGAGTGTGAGAGTGAGTGAGAGTGTGTTAGAGAGTGAGTGAGAGAGAGAGAGAGAGAGAGAGAGAGAGAGAGGGTGATGCTACTCTCAGACAGGATGCTGAGGATTTAAGATTAAATCTTCTCGTCAAGAGAGAAGAGCGGAAGAGATTTTCCCTTAATTAAACCCTGAAGTTTCTTAGTGGGAGAACTTTACCCTGGGTGTACAGGGAACTTTACCCTGGGTGTGTAGTGAACTTTACCCTGGGTGTACAGGGAACTTTACTCTGGGTGTACAGGGAACTTTACCCTGGGTGTGTAGTGAACTTTACCCTGGGTGTGTAGTGAACTTTACCCTGGGTGTACAGGGAACTTTACCCTGGGTGTGTAGTGAACTTTACCCTGGGTGTACAGGGAACTTTACCCTGGGTGTGTAGTGAACTTTACCCTGGGTGTACAGAGAACTTTACCCTGGTTGTGCAGTGAACTTTACCCTGGGTGTACAGGGAACTTTACCCTGGGTGTGTAGTGAACTTTACTCTGGGTGTACAGGGAACTTTACCCTGGGTGTGTAGTGAACTTTACCCTGGGTGTACAGGGAACTTGACCCTGGGTGTGTAGTGAACTTTACAATGGGTGTACAGGGAACTTTACCCTGGGTGTGTAGTGAACTTTACCCTGGGTGTACAGGGAACTTTACCCTGGGTGTGTAGTGAACTTTACAATGGGTGTACAGGGAACTTTACCCTGGGTGTGTAGTGAACTTTACCCTGGGTGTACAGGGAACTTTACCCTGGGTGTGTAGTAAACTTTACGCTGGGTGTACAGGGAACTTTACCCTGGGTGTGTAGTGAACTTTACCCTGGGTGTACAGGGAACTTTACCCTGGGTGTGTAGTGAACTTTACAATGGGTGTACAGGGAACTTTACCCTGGGTGTGTAGTGAACTTTACTCTGGGTGTACAGGGAACTTTACCCTGGGTGTGTAGTGATCTTTACCCTGGGTGTACAGGGAACTTTACCCTGGGTGTGTAGTGAACTTTACAATGGGTGTACAGGGAACTTTACCCTGGGTGTGTAGTGAACTTTACCCTGGGTGTACAGGGAACTTTACCCTGGGTGTGTAGTGAACTTTACAATGGGTGTACAGGGAACTTTACCCTGGGTGTGTAGTGAACTTTACCCTGGGTGTACAGGGAACTTTACCCTGGGTGTGTAGTAAACTTTACGCTGGGTGTACAGGGAACTTTACCCTGGGTGTGTAGTGAACTTTACCCTGGGTGTACAGGGAACTTTACCCTGGGTGTGTAGTGAACTTTACCCTGGGTGTACAGGGAACTTTACCCTGGGTGTGTAGTGAACTTTACGCTGGGCGTACAGGGAACTTTACCCTGGGTGTGTAGTGAACTTTACCCTGGGTGCAGAGGGAATTTTCCCCTGGGTGTGTAGTGAACTTTACCCTGGGTGTGTAGGGAACTGTACTCTGGGTGTGTAGTGAACTTTACCCTGGGTGTACAGGGAACTTTACCCTGGGTGTGTAGGGAACTTTACCCTGGGTGTGTAGTGAACTTTACCCTGGGTGTGTAGGTAACTTTACCCTGGGTGTGTAGTGAACTTTACCCTGGGTGTGTAGGTAGCTTTACCCTGGGTATGTAGGTAACTTTACCCTGGGTGTGTAGGTAACTTTACCCTGGTTGTGTAGTGAACTTTACCCTGGGTGTGTAAGTAAATTAACCCTGGGTGTGTAGGGAACTTTACCCTGGGTGTGTAGTGAACTTTACCCTGGGTGTGTAGGTAGCTTTACCCTGGGTATGTAGGTAACTTTACCCTGGGTGTGTAGGTAACTTTACCCTGGTTGTCTAGTGAACTTTACCCTGGGTGTGTAGGTAACTTTACCCAGGGTGTGTAGGTAACTTTACCATGGGTGTGTAGTGAACTTACCCTGAGTGTGTAGGGAACTTTACCCTGGGTGTGTAGGTAACTTTACCCTGGGTGTGTAGTGAACTTACCCTGAGTGTGTAGGGAACTTTACTCGGGGTGTGGAGGGAACTTTACCCTGGGTGTGTAGGTAACTTTACCCTGGTTGTGTAGTGAACTTTACCCTGGGTGTGTAGGGAACTTTACCCTGGGTGTGTAGGGAACTTTACCATGGGTGTGGAGGGAACTTTACCCTGGGTGTGTAGGGAACTTTACCCTGGGTGTGGAGGGAACTTTACCCTGGGTGTGGGGATAATTCTTTTCTGAATATCTACTGTATGAGGGGCATTAAGGTCTGTCTACTATATGAGTGTCATTAAAGTCTGTCTACTGTATGAGTGTCATTAAAGTCTGTCTACTGTATGAGTGTCATTAAGGTCTGTCTACTGTATGAGTGTCATTAAGGTCTGTCTACTGTATGAGTGTCATTAAGGTCTGTCTACTGTATGAGTGTCATTAAGGTCTGTCTACTGTATGAGTGTCATTAAGGTCTGTCTACTGTATGAGTGTCATTATGGTCTGTCTACTGTATGAGTGTGATTATGGTCTGTCTACTGTATGAGTGTCATTAAGGTCTGACTACTGTATGAGTGTCATTAAGGTCTGTCTACTGTATGAGTGTCATTAAGGTCTGTCTACTGTATGAGTGTCATTAAGGTCTGTCTACTGTATGAGTGTCATTAAGGTCTGTCTACTGTATGAGTGTCATTAAGGTCTGTCTACTGTATGAGTGTCATTAAGATCTGTCTACTCTATGAGTGTCATTAAGGTCTGTCTACTGTATGAGTGTCATTAAGGTCTGTACTGTATGAGTGCGATTAAGGTCTGTCTACTGTATGAGTGTCATTAAGGTCTGTCTACTGTATGAGTGTCATTAAGGTCTGTCTACTGTATGAGTGTGATTAAGGTCTGTCTACTGTATGAGTGTGATTAAGGTCTGTCTACTGTATGAGTGTGATTAAGGTCTGTCTACTGTATGAGTGTGATTAAGGTCTGTCTACTGTATGAGTGCCATTAAGGTCTGTCTACTGTATGAGTGTGATTAAGGTCTGTCTACTGTATGAGTGCCATTAAGGTCTGTCTACTGTATGAGTGTGATTAAGGTCTGTCTACTGTATGAGTGCCATTAAGGTCTGTCTACTGTATGAGTGTGATTAAGGTCTGTCTACTGTATGAGTGCCATTAAGGTCTGTCTACTGTATGAGTGTGATTAAGGTCTGTCTACTGTATGAGTGCCATTAAGGTCTGTCTACTGTATGAGTGTCATTAAGGTCTGTCTACTGTATGAGTGTGATTAAGGTCTGTCTACTGTATGAGTGTCATTAAGGTCTGTCTACTGTATGAGTGCCATTAAGATCTGTCTACTGTATGAGTGTGATTAAGGTCTGTCTACTGTATGAGTGCCATTAAGGTCTGTCTACTGTATGAGTGTCATTAAGGTCTGTCTACTGTATGAGTGCCATTAAGGTCTGTCTACTGTATAAGTGTCATTAAGGTCTGTCTACTGTATGAGTGCCATTAAGGTCTGTCTACTGTATGAGTGTCATTAAGGTCTGTCTACTGTATGAGTGCCATTAAGGTCTGTCTACTGTATGAGTGTGATTAAGGTCTGTCTACTGTATGAGTGCCATTAAGGTATGTCTACTGTATGAGTGTCATTAAGGTCTGTCTACTGTATGAGTGTGATTAAGGTCTGTCTACTGTATGAGTGTCATTAAGGTCTGTCTACTGTATGAGTGCCATTAAGGTCTGTCTACTGTATGAGTGTGATTAAGGTCTGTCTAATGTATGAGTGCCATTAAGGTCTGTCTACTGTATGAGTGTCATTAAGGTCTGTCTACTGTATGAGTGCCATTAAGGTCTGTCTACTGTATGAGTGTGATTAAGGTCTGTCT
Source organism: Cherax quadricarinatus (assembly GCF_038502225.1). Taxonomy (NCBI): domain Eukaryota; kingdom Metazoa; phylum Arthropoda; class Malacostraca; order Decapoda; family Parastacidae; genus Cherax; species Cherax quadricarinatus. The sequence goes on from NC_091382.1 coordinate 4,967,681, forward strand.
ACTGTATGAGTGCCATTAAGGTCTGTCTACTGTATGAGTGTGATTAAGGTCTGTCTACTGTATGAGTGTCATTAAGGTCTGTCTACTGTATGAGTGTGATTAAGGTCTGTCTACTGTATGAGTGTCATTAAGGTCTGTCTACTGTATGAGTGCCATTAAGGTCTGTCTACTGTATGAGTGTGATTAAGGTCTGTCTAATGTATGAGTGCCATTAAGGTCTGTCTACTGTATGAGTGTCATTAAGGTCTGTCTACTGTATGAGTGTCATTAAGGTCTGTCTACTGTATGAGTGTCATTATGGTCTGTCTACTGTATGAGTGTGATTATGGTCTGTCTACTGTATGAGTGTCATTAAGGTCTGACTACTGTATGAGTGTCATTAAGGTCTGTCTACTGTATGAGTGTCATTAAGGTCTGTCTACTGTATGAGTGTCATTAAGGTTTGTCTACTGTATGAGTGTCATTAAGGTCTGTCTA
>NC_091382.1:4970657-4975657 GCF_038502225.1 Cherax quadricarinatus
TGTGTGTGTGTGTGTGTGTGTGTGCAGAAGAAATATAGTTTTCAGTGTACATCATAATTCTTGTGTCGTATACCATTCATTTTTACAATTTTTAGTACGATCTGTAGGTTAGGTTAGGTAATGTTCGTCAGGAAACAGCACAAGTGTTTCCTGACGCGGGTCTGATATGATGACCCATACCTGGAGCTTTGGGTCATCTGACCGAGGCCTTCCACAGGCCTTCCAGATCTGGCTGAGTGGCTATAGTAGTGTACTTTGGCACAGAGTGTGCAGGTTCGAATCCCGTTGTGGACTGAGAGATAATATGTGCTAGTGTAAGTGTATTTGGGTATTCAGGGTATGGTACATCATTTGTGTATAGAGTACACAAGGTAGATGAGAGTAGATATGTTTCGGATATCCGCATCTGCAGAACATCCGCACAATTTATTGCATCCGCATCCGCATCCGCATCCGCATCCGCATTTTACTGTAAACAGACATCTGCATATGTATCCGCATTCACAAAATAAGACATCCTCATACACATCTACATCCGCGGATATCTAAATTTTCACATCTGATACATCTCTAGTTGAGAGCCCCTGCATGAAGGTGCACTTAATATAATTCTCAGTGTAAGGTCATCAAGAAGTTGTAGAGTAATTTACTGATGTTTGAGAGGTCAGAAAGGTTACACAGTTTGTACCTGAGTCCTGTATAAGTGTCAAAAACTTCACGTCTCTGGCATCCAGGACTGTCGTCCATCTTTCAGCCTTATTGATGTGAATTAGTTCAGAATGACCCGGTAGGTTAGGTAAGTTCCGTCAGGAAGCAGGACAAGTGTTTCTTGACCCGGGCATAGTCATACTGTTCTTGATTTGCCGGTTCTCTCCCGGTCCGGGTCTTTTCCAGATGGTGACCCAACCTTGGCTCCCTGTCTTGGGAGTATCTGAGACTTATGTCTGCTATGGGAGGAGGTACAAGTACCTCCTCATCTTCTGGGACCAACTGTCCCCAGGCCTAGCCACATTCCCCGCCCTCACGGGGCTTGTAGGGAGAAGCTAGGCCTCTGGTCTGCCATCCCCGCCCCAGGGGGACTACATAGTCATTTTTTTTAAGTCATAATTATTATCAAAGATTAGCCGGTATTCTCCCGGCCCGGGCCTTTTCCAAGTGGTGGCCCGGCCTTGGCTCCCTCTTTAGGGAGTGTCTGAGACCTAAGTCTCCCATGGGAGGAGGCACAAGTACCTCCTCATCTTTGGGACCAACTGTCCCCAGGCCTAGCCACAAGCTAGGCCTCTCTGGTCTGCCATCCCCGCCCCAAGGGGGCAAATGGGAATGACAGTCTTTTGAGCTAAAGGCTCGGGCTCAGGCACCTACCCTACCCTAGAAGGGTTAGGCATGGTATCGATCGTTTTAAGTCATTTTTTTTTATTCGCCGGTATCTCCCGGCCCGGGTCTTTTCCAAGTAGTGGTGACCCGGCCTTGGCTGCCTATCTGGGGAGTGTCTCGAGACTTAAGTCTCCATATTATTAAATATTCGCCGGTATTCTCCCGGCCCGGGCCTTTTCCAAGTGGTGGCCCGGCTTTGGCTCCCTCTTTAGGGAGTGTCTGAGACCTAAATCTCCCATGGGAGGAGGCACAAGTACCTCCTCATCTGTGGGACCAACTGTCCCCAGGCCTAGCCACAAGCTAGGCCTCTCTGGTCTACCATCCCCGCCCCAAGGGGGCTAATGGGAACGACAGTCTTATGAGCTAAAGGCTCGGGCTCAGGCACCTACCCTACCCTAGAAGGGTTAGGCATGGTGTCGATGTTTTTGTCATATTATGACCCATAGCTGGAGCTTTTGGTTATCTGACTTATTTTAGACTCCAAAAAAATTTGTGTTATAGCTAAAGATATATTGAAATATTTTGGATGAAAAACAATCTTACATGATTAAAATTTAACACAAAACAAGATTTTAAAGTTAATATTATCAGTTGTTTTTTGGTGTTGAGCTGTAAGAGGCAAGAGTAGTGGTTAAAATAAGCATAAACGAAATACATCAGTCACCCCAACGAATATTAGAGAGGCGGTATAATTGTTAGGTCTTTCTTAATGATAGTAGCAGGAGAGAGTATAGTGTAAGTGAGGGGTAATAGTGGCCTGGGAGCAGTGGCGGACCTACATTTGTGGGGCCCCTCAAGCTTGAACTGTTAATGGGGGCCCCTTCGCAACATCTCATACGGTGGACCCAAAATTTTTAATCTGTGGACTAAAGTCCGCTTCTAGGGCCCCTCCGGGATTAGGGGCCCTCGAGCTTACTTAAGCTTCGATAGTTTCGTAGTAGATCCGTCCCTGCCTGGGAGTGTAGCCTGGGAGTGTAGCCTGGGAGTGTAGCCTGGGAGTGTAGCCTGGGAGTGTAGCCTGGTAGTGTAGCCTGGGAGTGTAGCCTGGTAGTGTAGCCTGGGAGTGTAGCCTGGGAGTGTAGCCTGGGAGTGTAGCCTGGGAGTGTAGCCTGGGAGTGTAGCCTGGGAGTGTAGCCTGGGAGTGTAGCCTGGGAGTGTAGCCTGGGAGTGTAGCCTGGGAGTGTAGCCTGGGAGTGTAGCCTGGGAGTGTAGCCTGGGAGTGTAGCCTGGGAGTGTAGCCTGGGAGTATAGCCTGGGAGTGTAGCCTGGGAGTGTAGCCTGGGAGTGTAGCCTGGGAGTGTAGCCTGGGAGTGTAGCCTGGGAGTGTAGCCTGGGAGTGTAGCCTGGGAGTGTAGCCTGGGTGTGTAGCCTGGGAGTGTAGCCTGGGAGTGTAGCCTAGGAGTGTAGCCTGGGAGTGTAGCCTGGGAGTGTAGCCTGGGAGTGTAGCCTGGGAGTGTAGCCTAGGAGTGTAGCCTGGGAGTGTAGCCTGGGAGTGTAGCCTGGGAGTGTAGCCTGGGAGTGTAGCCTGGGAGTGTAGCCTGGGAGTGTAGCCTGGGAGTGTAGCCTGGGAGTGTAGCCTGGGAGTGTAGCCTGGGAGTGTAGCCTGGGAGTGTAGCCTAGGAGTGTAGCCTGGGAGTGTAGCCTGGGAGTGTAGCCTGGGAGTGTAGCCTGGGAGTGTAGCCTGGGAGTGTAGCCTGGGAGTGTAGACTGGGAGGGTAGCCTGGGAGTGTAGCCTAGGAGTGTAGCCTGGGAGTGTAGCCTGGGAGTGTAGCCTGGGAGTGTAGCCTGGGAGTGTAGCCTGGGAGTGTAGCCTGGGAGTGTAGCCTAGGAGTGTAGCCTGGGAGTGTAGCCTGGGAGTGTAGCCTGGGAGTGTAGCCTGGGAGTGTAGCCTGGGAGTGTATCCTGGGAGTGTAGCCTGGGAGTGTAGCCTGGGAGTGTAGCCTAGGAGTGTAGCCTGGGAGTGTAGCCTGGGAGTGTAGCCTGGGAGTGTAGCCTGGGAGTGTAGCCTGGGAGTGTAGCCTGGGAGTGTAGCCTGGGAGTGTAGCCTGGGAGTGTAGCCTGGGAGTGTAGCCTGGGAGTGTAGCCTGGGAGTGTAGCCTGGGAGTGTAGCCTAGGAGTGTAGCCTGGGAGTGTAGCCTGGGAGTGTAGCCTGGGAGTGTAGCCTGGGAGTGTAGCCTGGGAGTGTAGCCTGGGAGTGTAGCCTGGGAGTGTAGCCTGGGAGTGTAGCCTGGTAGTGTAGCCTGGGAGTGTAGCCTGGGAGTGTAGCCTAGGAGTGTAGCCTGGGAGTGTAGCCTGGGAGTGTAGCCTGGGAGTGTAGCCTGGGAGTGTAGTCTGGGAGTGTAGCCTGGGAGTGTAGCCTGGGAGTGTAGCCTGGGAGTGTAGCCTGGGAGTGTAGTGTAAGTGACGGTAGTGTAGCCAAGTAATGTAGCCTGGGAGTGTAGCCTGGGAGTGTAGCCTGGGAGTGTAGCCTGGGAGTGTAGCCTGGGAGTGTAGCCTGGGAGTGTAGCCTGGGAGTGTAGCCTAGGAGCGTAGCCTGGGAGTGTAGCCTGGGAGTGTAGCCTGGGAGTGTAGCCTGGGAGTGTAGCCTGGTAGTGTAGCCTGGGAGTGTAGCCTGGGAGTGTAGTGTAAGTGACGGTAGTGTAGCCAAGTAATGTAGCCTGGGAGTGTAGCCTGGGAGTGTAGCCTGGGAGTGTAGCCTGGGAGTGTAGCCTGGGAGTGTAGCCTGGTAGAGTAGCCTGGGAGTGTAGCCTGGGAGTGTAGTGTAAGTGACGGTAGTGTAGCCAAGTAATGTAGCCTGGGAGTGTAGCCTGGGAGTGTAGCCTGGGAGTGTAGCCTGGGAGTGTAGCCTGGGAGTGTAGCCTGGGAGTGTAGCCTGGTAGTGTAGCCTGGGAGTGTAGCCTGGGAGTGTAGTGTAAGTGACGGTAGTGTAGCCTGGGAGTGTAGCCTGGTAGTGTAGCCTGGGAGTGTAGCCTGGGAGTGTAGTGTAAGTGACGGTAGTGTAGCCAAGTAATGTAGCCTGGTGGTGTAGCCTGGTGATGTAGCCTGGTAGTGTAGCCTGGGAGTGTAGCCTGGGAGTGTAGCCTGGGAGTGTAGCCTGGGAGTGTAGTGTAAGTGACGGTAGTGTAGCCAAGTAATGTAGCCTGGTAGTGTAGCCTGGTGGTGTAGCCTGGTGATGTAGCCTGGTAGTGTAGCCTGGGAGTGTAGTGTAAGTGACGGTAGTGTAGCCAAGTAATGCAGCCTGGTAGTGTAGCCTGGGAGTGTAGCCTGGTAGTGTAGCCTGGTAGTGTAGCCTGGTAGTGTAGCCTGGTAGTGTAGCCTGGTAGTGTAGCCTGGTGGTGTAGCCTGGTGATGTAGCCTGGTAGTGTAGCCTGGTAGTGTAGCCTGGTAGTGTAGCCTGGTGGTGTAGCCTGGTGATGTAGCCTGGTAGTGTAGCCTGGTAGTGTAGCCTGGTAGTGTAGCCTGGTAGTGTAGCCTTGTGGTGTAGCCTGGTGATGTAGCCTGGTAGTGTAGCCTGGGAGTGTAGCCTGGTGATGTAGCCTGGTAGTGTAGCCTGGTAGTGTAGCCTGGTAGTGTAGCCTGGTAGTGTAGCCTGGTGATGTAGCCTGGTAGTGTAGCCTGGTAGTGTA
>NC_091382.1:4983157-4995657 GCF_038502225.1 Cherax quadricarinatus
GGACTTCAACTCTGGAACAATATTGTACCAGACCATGAAGCTGAGCTCTTCTCCAGGCTGAGGGACTGACCACCTCAGATACTATTTTTCCAAGGTTGATGGACTGATTACATCATCTCCAGTTCACTACTACACCTGCTGCCTCTGTATCTCACTGAAGAAACCCACTGTGTAGGCCAAACTTATAAAGATACACCCAGCTGTTATACAGTGTCTTAATCACACTTTAATACACTCAACTCTCTTATAAATCTCGAAATGTCATTAAAAACTAAATAGAAAATTTAACTACAGGTGAGAGACCTTCACAATACTCGATTTTGATGTATAGAAGTTCTTAATTCCTCACCCAATCCTCAGTGGATATTGCAGTTCTATATGGTCTCTTTAAGGTTAGGTTAGGTTAGGTTAGGTTAGGTTAGGTTAGGTTAGGTTAGGTTAGGTTAGGTAAGGTAAGGTAAGGTAACGTTAGGTTAGGTTAGGTAAGGTAAGGTAAGGTAACGTTAGGTTAGGTTAGGTTAGGTTAGGTTAGGTTAGGTTAGGTTAGGTTAGGTTAGGTTAGGTTAGGTAAGGTAAGGTAACCTTAGGTTAGGTTAGGTAAGGTAACGTTAGGTTAGGTTAGGTTAGGTAAGGTTAGGTTAGGTTAGGTTAGGTTAGGTTATGTTAGGTTAGGTAAGGTTAGGTTAGGTTAGGTTAGGTTAGGTAAGGTAAGGTAAGGTAACGTTAGGTTAGGTTAGGTTAGGTTAGGTTAGGTTAGGTTAGGTTAGGTTAGGTAAGATTAGTTAAGGTAAGGTTATGTTTGGTTAGGTAAGGTAACGTAAGGTAAGGTAACGTTAGGTTAGGTTAGGTAAGGTAAGGTAAGGTAACGTTAGGTTAGGTTAGGTTAGGTTAGGTTAGGTTAGGTAAGGTAAGGTTAGGTTAGGTTAGGTTAGGTTAGGTAAGGTAAGGTAAGGTAAGGTTAGGTTAGGTTAGGTTAGGTTAGGTTAGGTTAGGTTAGGTTAGGTTAGGTAAGGTAAGGTAAGGTAAGGTTAGGTTAGGTTAGGTAAGGTAAGGTTAGGTTAGGTTAGGTAAGGTAAGGTTAGGTTAGGTTAGGTTAGGTTAGGTTAGGTAAGGTAAGGTTAGGTTAGGTAAGGTTAGGTTAGGTTAGGTTAGGTTAGGTTAGGTAAGGTAAGGTTAGGTTAGGTTAGGTTAGGTTAGGTTAGGTAAGGTAAGGTTAGGTTAGGTTAGGTTAGGTTAGGTTAGGTTAGGTTAGGTTAGGTTAGGTTAGGTTAGGTAATGTAACCTCCAGGTTAGGTTAGGTTAGGTAAGGTAAGGTAAGGTTAGGTTAGGTTAGGTTAGGTTAGGTTAGGTTAGGTTATGTAAGGTTAAGTTAGGTTAAGTTAGGTTAGGTTAGGTTAGGTTAGGTTAGGTTAGGTTAGGTTAGGTTAGGTTAGGTTAGGTAAGGTAAGGTTAGGTTAGGTTAGGTAAGGTAAGGTAAGGTTAGGTTAGGTTAGGTTAGGTTAGGTTAGGTAAGGTAAGGTTAGGTTAGGTTAGGTAAGGTTAGGTTAGGTTAGGTTAGGTTAGGTTAGGTTAGGTAAGGTAAGGTTAGGTTAGGTTAGGTTAGGTAAGGTTAGGTTAGGTTAGGTTTGGTTAGGTTAGGTAAGGTAAGGTAAGGTTAGGTTAGGTTAGGTTAGGTTAGGTAAGGTAAGGTAAGGTTAGGTTAGGTTAGGTTAGGTTAGGTTAGGTTAGGTAACGTAAGGTAAGGTTAGGTTAGGTTAGGTTAGGTTAGGTTAGGTAAGGTAAGGTTAGGTTAGGTTAGGTTAGGTTAGGTTAGGTTAGGTAAGGTAAGGTAAGGTTAGGTTAGGTTAGGTTAGGTTAGGTTAGGTTAGGTAAGGTTAGGTTAGGTTAGGTTAGGTTAGGTAAGGTAAAGTTAGGTTAGGTTAGGTTAGGTTAGGTTAGGTTAGGTTAGGTAAGGTTAGGTTAGGTTAGGTTAGGTTAGGTTAGGTAAGGTAAGGTAAGGTTAGGTTAGGTTAGGTTAGGTTAGGTTAGGTTAGGTTAGGTTAGGTAAGGTAAGGTTAGGTTAGGTTAGGTTAGGTTAGGTTAGGTAAGGTAAGGTAAGGTTAGGTTAGGTTAGGTTAGGTAAGGTAAGGTAAGGTAAGGTTACGTTACGTTAGGTTACGTTAGGTTAGGTGAGGTGAGGTGAGGTGAGGTTAGGTTAGGTTAGGTTAGGTTAGGTTAGGTTAGGTAAGGTAAGGTTAGGTTAGGTTAGGTTAGGTTAGGTTAGGTAAGGTAAGGTTAGGTAATGCTAGGTTAGGTTAGGTTAGGTAAGGTAAGGTTAGGTTAGGTTAGGTTAGGTTAGGTTAGGTTAGGTTAGGTTAGGTTAGGTTAGGTAAGGTAATGCTAGGTTAGGTTAGGTTAGGTAAGGTTAGGTAAGGTAAGGTTAGGTAATGCTAGGTTAGGTTAGGTTAGGTAAGGTAAGGTTAGGTAAGATAAGGTTAGGTAATGCTAGGTTAGGTAAGGTAAGGTTAGGTAATGCTAGGTTAGGTAAGGTAAAGTTAGGTAATGCTAAATTAGGTAAGGTAAGGTTAGCTTAGATAAGGTTCGTCAGGAAACAGAACAAGTGTTTCCTGACGCGGGTCTTGGTCATATAATGATCCTCTGCTGGACCTTTTGATCATCTGACCGAGGCCTTCCACTGGCTTACCACTCCACCACTTTAAATATTATGGTTATACTTACAACTATTTCAAGTATATGATTTCTTTTTGTGAATTCTTCAGTATTAAATAGCGCAGGGTAGCTGCTTATATATTTTGGAATGGGGGGGGGGATACCTTATATGTGGACCCCCGCATAACGATTACCTCCGAATGCGACCAATTATGTAAGTGTATTTATGTAAGTGCGTTTGTACATGTATGTTTGGGGGTCTGAAATGGACTAATCTACTTCACAATATTTCTTACGGGAACAAATTCGGTCAGTACTGGCACCTGAACATACTTCTGGAGTGAAAAAATATCGTTAACCGGGGGTCCACTGTATATAGTAACCTAAACTAACCTAGTGTATCTCAATCTTACCTTAAATTATTCCTTAATTTAGGTTAGATCGGTTTATTTTAAGTTTAGGTTGGTTACCAAATTACATTTTTCCCCCTTGACCCAAAATATATCTTTATCCATAGCACAACCCGCTTAATAGTGGATAATTTACATAATAAACTATAATCAAACTCCACCCGAGGAGCAGCATTTAATATTAGTCAAGTTTTATGGCTAATCACAGTAATTTTAATTAATTTTGATTAGTTTCCCTTTTAAAAAGTGTTCACAATAAGCTATTATTTAATTTAAGTTTATTTACCCGTTTTCTTGAGCTGGTAACACTATAAGGGTTACTATTTTAAAACATTTAAATTATAATATAGTTCTGCAACCATTTACAACTAATAAATAACAGTTTGTTGTAAATTAAAATAAAAATTTACATAATGCTTTTTAAACTTAGAAAGTCTAAGACTTTCTGTATTGTAAGATAATGTGGATTGGGAGGTGTAAGCCAGTGGAAGGCCTCAGTCAAATGACTAAAACCTCCTGCTGTGGGTCAATATCTGACCAACACCCGCGTTAGGACACCCATGTCGTCCTTCCTGACCAACCAACAGGTAATGGTGGTACAGTTGTAATATTCTGATACGTCTTTGTGTCCTGGTAGACTAGACACTTCTTAAGGAGTCTTTGTGTCCTGGTAGACTAGACACTTCTTAAGGAGTCTTTGTGTCCTGGTAGACTAGACGCTTCTTAAGGAGTCTTTGTGTCCTGGTAGACTAGACGCTTCTTGAGGAGTCTTTGTGTCCTGGTAGACTAGACGCTTCTTGAGGAGTCTTTGTGTCCTGGTAGACTAGACACTTCTTGAGGAGTCTTTGTGTCCTGGTAGACTAGACACTTCTTGAGGAGTCTTTGTGTCCTGGTAGACTAGACACTTCTTGAGGAGTCTTTGTGTCCTGGTAGACTAGACACTTGATGAGTCTTTGTGTCCTGGTAGACTAGACACTTGATGAGTCTTTGTGTCCTGGTAGACTAGACACTTCTTGATGAGTCTTTGTGTCCTGGTAGACTAGAGACTTCTTGAGGAGTCTTTGTGTCCTGGTAGACTAGACACTTCTTGATGAGTCTTTGTGTCCTGGTAGACTAGACACTTCTTGATGAGTCTTTGTGTCCTGGTAGACTAGACACTTCTTGATGAGTCTTTGTGTCCTGGTAGACTAGACACTTCTTGAGGAGTCTTTGTGTCCTGGTAGACTAGACACTTCTTGAGGAGTCTTTGTGTCCTGGTAGACTAGACACTTCTTAAAGAGTCTTTGTGTCCTGGTAGACTAGACACTTCTTGGTGAGTCATAGGTGACATGTCTTTGTGTCCTGGTAGACTAGACATGTCTAGGTGTCCTGGTAGACTAGAGATGTCTTTAGGTGTCCTGGTAGACTAGACATGTCTTTAGGTGTCCTGGTAGACTAGACATGTTTTTAGGTGTCCTGGTAGACTAGACATGTCTTTAGGTGTCCTGGTAGACTAGACATGTCTTTAGGTGTCCTGGTAGACTAGACATGTCTTTAGGTGTCCTGGTAGACCAGACATGTCTTTAGGTGTCCTGGTAGACCAGACATGTCTTTAGGTGTCCTGGTAGACCAGACATGTCTTTAGGTGCCCTGGTAGACTTAGACATGACTTTGATGAGACTTAGATGACATGAAGAGTTCAGATACATCTTAATGGTTCCTGTGAGACTGTAGATACATATTGATGTGTCTTGGAATACTCATGTCACAACCTGATGTGTCCTGGGAGAATGTGGATAAGTCTTGATGTGTCCTGGGAGAGTCCAGACGTGTTATGACGTAGCCTGACATGTCTTGACGTGTACTAGGTGAGTCCAGACGTGCTATGACGTAGGCTGACAAGTATTGACAAGTCACGACCTGGAAATAAATGTGACTGCATTGAGAACCAGGCCTAATTAACAATTATTCATGTAGTCTCTCTCTCTCTCTCTCTCTCTGCCAAATAAACACAGTGAAAAAACAGTGAGATTCCAAGATCTTTCTTGATTTCTCATAATATATATATATATATATATATATATATATATATATAATATATATATATATATATATATATACTTAATAATATATATTTATATATATATTTTATTATCACACTGGCCGATTCCCACCAAGGCAGGGTGACCCGAAAAAGAAAAACTTTCGCCATCATTCACTCCATCACTGTCTTGCCAGAAGGGTGCTTTACACTACAGTTTTTAAACTGCAACATTAACACCCCTCCTTCAGAGTGCAGGCACTGTACTTCCCATCTCCAGGACTCAAGTCCGGCCTGCCAGTTTCCCTGAACCCCTTCATAAATGTTACTTTGCTCACACTCCAACAGCACGTCAAGTATTAAAAACCATTTGTCTCCATTCACTCCTATCAAACACGCTCACGCATGCCTGCTGGAAGTCCAAGCCCCTCGCACACAAAACCTCCTTTACCCCCTCCCTCCAACCCTTCCTAGGCCGACCCCTACCCCGCCTTCCTTCCACTACAGACTGATACACTCTTGAAGTTATTCTGTTTCGCTCCATTCTCTCTACATGTCCGAACCACCTCAACAACCCTTCCTCAGCCCTCTGGACAACAGTTTTGGTAATCCCGCACCTCCTCCTAACTTCCAAACTACGAATTCTCTGCATTATATTCACACCACACATTGCCCTCAGACATGACATCTCCACTGCCTCCAGCCTTCTCCTCGCTGCAACATTCATCACCCATGCTTCACACCCATATAAGAGCGTTGGTAAAACTATACTCTCATACATTCCCCTCTTTGCCTCCAAGGACAAAGTTCTCTGTCTCCACAGACTCCTAAGTGCACCACTCACTCTTTTTCCCTCATCAATTCTATGATTCACCTCATCTTTCATAGACCCATCCGCTGACACGTCCACTCCCAAATATCTGAATACGTTCACCTCCTCCATACTCTCTCCCTCCAATCTGATATTCAATCTTTCATCACCTAATCTTTTTGTTATCCTCATAACCTTACTCTTTCCTGTATTCACCTTTAATTTTCTTCTTTTGCACACCCTACCAAATTCATCCACCAATCTCTGCAGCTTCTCTTCAGAATCTCCCAAGAGCACAGTGTCATCAGCAAAGAGCAGCTGTGACAACTCCCACTTTGTGTGTGATTCTTTATCTTTTAACTCCACGCCTCTTGCCAAGACCCTCGCATTTACTTCTCTTACAACCCCATCTATAAATATATTAAACAACCACGGTGACATCACACATCCTTGTCTAAGGCCTACTTTTACTGGGAAAAAATTTCCCTCTTTTCTACATACTCTAACTTGAGCCTCACTATCCTCGTAAAAACTCTTCACTGCTTTCAGTAACCTACCTCCTACACCATACACCTGCAACATCTGCCACATTGCCCCCCTATCCACCCTGTCATACGCCTTTTCCAAATCCATAAATGCCACAAAGACCTCTTTAGCCTTATCTAAATACTGTTCACTTATATGTTTCACTGTAAACACCTGGTCCACACACCCCCTATATATATATATATATATATATATATATATATATATATATATATATATATATATATATATATATATATATATATATATATATATATATATATATATATATATATATATATATTGAGAGATATGTGAAAATTAGTGAAGCGGATATTTGCTGGTGTGATTCATTCAACACACATTGTGTGGCAGTGTGAGGCAGTATTAGCGATGTAGTGTGACTCACCTGCATTGGTCGGTGGTGAAGAGTGATGGGCCAGTTTCTTTGTTCAGTGTCCATGGCCTTCATACCGTGGCCTTAGCCATCTTGCTGTGGCCCAGGCCAGCTTTACCCTTAAGCATCTTACTGACTGCTTCACACACTCACACATGCCTTTACTACGTTCCCGATACCACATTTCACCAATAGACTGGTTGATCAGGCCGTAATCCACGGAGAGGCCTGGTCATGGACCTGGCTGATGGGGGCGTTGACCCCCGGAACGCTCTCCAGGTACATAATATGTTAAGTACTGCTGCTTATAAAGTCATTCGACTCTGCACAAGTCTATCTTGGACCTTTAAATCTTGCTTATGTGTATCTCGATCCATTCTCGCGGACGACTTAATTAAATCCCACAACATCGCCCGAATCGGGTTCAATTAGCGTCAATCGCACACTAATGAACCCTCTGAAACCTTTTTATTTACATCCCTCGTGGCGGACGGACACCCCTTTACACAGGCTATAGACACACAGACAAACGTCCGCACACTTCTATGTCCACTTTTATGACAGTTCCAATAGTTTGTGAGGTGAGTTTTTTCACTGCGGTTAAGTTTTAGATATTTGATGCACTGCGTGATGTTGTTCCCAGTAGTGGAGGAGCTGTATGTTGTTCATCTCTGGCTGGACGATACCAGCTGGGCGACACAAGCAACACTGGCTGGGTCCCTCCACTGTGGTCACTATCTGAAACACAAGAGAACACATCAATATGTACCAACTCTGACCTCCAATAATACCTGGAATCAATATCAACAAAAAGTAAGACTGGTACAGCTGAGATGTCCGTCTAATTTTGAGCTAAATGGGTATTATAAATGTCGTTATCGAAAATTTCTTGACCTCAGCCATGTTCGTCTGATGTTCTGAACTTGGAGTTCCCTCTCTCACTTTGGTTTATGAGAGGGATGGAAAAATACGGAGATAATTAGGGTGGATTTAGATTTTGTCGTCGAAGTGGCTAGTTTATTGTGCACCCCATATCCATCCTGTGGATGGTAGCGCAAGAGCGTATGGATACACACAAGGCCTAGAAACCAGTGGCGGATCTACATTTTTGGGGCCCTGAAGCTTGAACTGTAATGGGGTACCCTTTCTCATACAGTAGTCCCAAAATTTTAAGCATTGTAGACTAAAGTGGCTTCTGGGGCCCTTCCGGAATTAGGGGCCCTCAGGATTAAACCTCCTTTCTTTCATAGTAGATCCGCCCCTGCTAGAAACTAGGCCCCAAAAGGGTTAACAGGAGTTCATCTGGATTATATCCACAGGTCTCTTATCTGCTACAAGCAAATTTAAGAGTCGTAAAAGCCTTTGGAATTTCACAATTTTTTTCACCGGTGGTTTTGCATATTGTGATATCACCTGTTTACAGTGATCTTATTGTATAGTAACACGTGTGTAAATTATCCTCCAGGGTAACCCAAAAATGTCAGATATAATTATTTATTTCCATTGTTTAGTTCTGGCGTCTCCAGTGGGAGAGAGAGGTGGCAGGGGCTTTGAGGAGTGGGTGGCAGGGTAGGAAGGAAGGGTGGCAGGGTATGCAGGAGGTCGGGTATCCTTGGGCAGGGGTATGGAGGGTAGGAGACTCAACATTATTATCATAATGACTGGGCAAGTTAAGACTCCCTCGAAGGCAACACTAGATCCCCTCCCTCTCTCTTTCCACTCCCTCTCTCTTCCCTCTCCCTCTTCCTGCCCTTTTCCCTCTCTCTGCCCATTTTGTCCTATTTTTCCCTCGTTCCCCCTCTTTCTCCCTGCCCTCCCTGTCCCCTCTCTCTGCCCTCTCTTTCCCCTCTGTCCTCTCCCTCCCCTCTCTCTCTCTCTCTCTCTCTCTCTCTCTCTCTCTCTCTCTCTCTCTCTCTCTCTCTCTCTCTCTCTCTGTCTCTCTCTCTCTCTCTCTCTCTCTCTCTCTCTCTCTCCTTCCCTTTTCCTTCTCTCTTCTGCTCGCTCTTCTCTCCCCCTCTCCCTCTCCTCCCTCCTCTTTTTCCTCTCCTGCCGCCCACCATGATGTCAGGGTGCCACAAACAAAGGCACTCTGGGCGGCACTCACTGGCGGCTAGAGTGTCAACTTCTGACCTCACGACCGGAATCACCTCTGTGTAAGATCCAGTATATGTCTGCTGGCTTAAACTGCTTGTTTGATGGCTTACTGGCAAGCCATGGCTGTTGCTGATCAGTCATGGGTGCTACTGAGCCAGTCATGACTGCTACTGGCAAGTCATGGCTGCTACTGGTCAGTCATGAGTGCTACTGGGCCAGTCATGACTGCTACTGGCAAGTCATGGCTGTTGCTGATCAGTCATGGGTGCTACTGGGCCAGTCATGACTGCTACTGGCAAGTCATGGCTGCTACTGGTCAGTCATGGGTGCTACTGGGCCAGTCATGACTGCTACTGGCAAGTCATGAGTGCTACTGGTCAGTCATGGGTGCTACTGGGCCAGTCATGACTGCTACTGGCAAGTCATGGCTGCTACTGGTCAGTCATGGCTGCTACTGGTCAGTCATGGGTGCTACTGGGCCAGTCATGACTGCTACTGGGACGGCAAGGCTGCTAGTGGTCAGACTGGGCTGCTACTGGGCAAGTCATGTGCTACTGGTCACATGGGTGCTACTGGGGCCAGTCATGTCTACTGGCAAGCATGTTACTGGTCAGTCATGGGTGCTACTGGGCCAGTCATGACTGCTACTGGCAAGTCATAGATGCTACTGGTCAGTCATGGGTGCTACTGGGCCAGTCATGACTGCTACTGGCAAGTCATGGATGATACTGGTCAGTCATGTGTGCTACTGGGCCAGTCATGACTGCTACTGGCAAGTCATGGCTGCTACTGGTCAGTCATGGGTGCTACTGGGCCAGTCATGACTGCTACTGGCAAGTCATGAGTGCTACTGGTCAGTCATGGGTGCTACTGGGCCAGTCATGACTGCTACTGGCAAGTCATGGCTGCTACTGGTCAGTCATGGCTGCTACTGGTCAGTCATGGGTGCTACTTGGTCAGTCATGAGTGCTACTTGGTCAGTCATGAGTGCTACTTGGTCAGTCATGAGTGCTACTTGGTCAGTCATGAGTGCTACTTGGTCAGTCATGAGTGCTACTTGGTCAGTCATGAGTGCTACTTGGTCAGTCATGAGTGCTACTTGGTCAGTCATGAGTGCTACTTGGTCAGTCATGAGTGCTACTTGGTCAGTCATGAGCGCTACTTGGTCAGTCATGAGTGCTACTTGGTCAGTCATGAGTGCTACTTGGTCAGTCATGAGTGCTACTTGGTCAGTCATGAGTGCTACTTGGTCAGTCATGAGTGCTACTTGGTCAGTCATGAGTGCTACTTGTTCAGTCATAAGTGCTACTTGGTCAGTCATGAGTGCTACTTGGTCAGTCATGAGTGCTACTTGGTCAGTCATGAGTGCTACTTGGTCAGTCATGAGTGCTACTTGGTCAGTCATGAGTGCTACTTGGTCAGTCATGAGTGCTACTTGGTCAGTCATGAGTGCTACTTGGTCAGTCATGAGTGCTACTTGGTCAGTCATGAGTGCTACTTGGTCAGTCATGAGTGCTACTTGGTCAGTCATGAGTGCTACTTGGTCAGTCATGAGTGCTACTGGTCAGTCATGAGTGCTACTTGGTCAGTCATGAGTGCTACTTGGTCAGTCATGTGTGCTACTTGGTAGGCCATGTGTGCTACTTGGCCAGTCATGTGTGCCACATGGCCAGCCATATGTGTTACTTGGCCAGCCATGTGTGCTACTTGGCCATCCATGTGTGCTACTGACCAGCCATGTGTTCTTCTTGGCCAGCCATGTGTGCTACCTGGCCAGGCATGTGTGCTACTGACAGCCATGACTGCTTCAGTTAGGTGAGTACACACTCACATGTACGTCAGGCCCATATTGGAGTATGCAGCACCAGTTTGGAACCCACACCTGGTCAAGCACGTCAAGAAATTAGAAAAAGTGCAAAGGTTTGCAACAAGACTACGAGGAGAGGTTAAGGGAAATCAACCTGATGGCACTGGAGTACAGGAGAGATAGGGGGGACATGATAACATATAAAATACTGAGAGGAATTGACAAAGTGGAGAGAGACAGGATGTTCCAGAGATGGGACACAGCAACAAGGGGACACAGTTGAAAGTTCAAGACTCGGATGAATCACAGGAATGTTAGGAAGTATTTTTTCAGTCACAGTTGTCAGGAAGTGAAATAGTCTGGAAAGGGAGGTGGTGGAGGCAGGATCCATACATAGTTTTAAAAAGAGGTATGATAAAGCTCATGGAGCAGGGAGAGAGTGGACGTAGTAGCAATCAATGAAGAGGCGGGGCCAGGAGCTGTGAATCGACCCCTGAAACACAATTAGATGAGTACACACACACATAGTGATGGAGATAGACTCAATACACAGCTTCAAGAGTAGATATGATAATTCCCAAAAGGAGGTGGGGCCCAGCGTTGGACTTCAAGCACAAACAACGACAATAATAATAATAATAATAATAATAATTCGTATTTTGCTTAACAGGTATTCTTGACTGGTGGTGAACAGGTGAAATTAAGCCTTAATAGCCCTCGTGTAGTAGACAGACTTCATATACCCCTTTTATACTAGTGTATTATACAGGCTTCATACATCCGCTTTCACAGTTCCTCACAATTATCATACATCTGCTCTTCTCTACCAGGCAAAAAATGGTCGTTATTGTCTTACACAAGTATCGTATTTGTTTACTGTTCTGTATACCCATGGTCTTGTTCAAGCACTCATGGTCTGTCATGGTCTTGTTCAAGCACTCATGGTCTGCCATGGTCCTGTTCAAGCAGTCACGGTCTGTCATAATTTTGTTCAAGCACTCATGGTCTGTCATGGTCTTGTTCAAGGACTCATGGTCTTGTTCAATCAGTCATGGTCTTGTTCAGTCAATCATGGTCTTGTTCAGTCAATCATGGTCTTGTTCAAGCAGTCACTGTCTACCGTGATCTGGGAGACAGTCATGTAGAGCTGTCAGAACGATGTGACACCAGATTTCAGAGAGTAGGACTCATACGGCACTAGCCGTCATGGCCCTATAAATCAATAACAATAGTACTGAGCTGTCGAAGCCCATATAAACAATTATCAACAATATTGAGTCGTCGAAGCCCTTATACACCATCAGTCCTCCCTCGCCTCACCACTGTATCCTTTGTATTAGCCTCTTTTGTTACTTTTAATTCTAGCACATTGATGTTCTACATCAAATATACGATAACATTTCTGGGAAATTATTAGATACAAAGTATATGGGAACGAAAACCCGAAATTGTTTTTTTAGCCATGAAATAAAAAAAATATAGATTTTGAGGGACGAGTCCTCACCTGATTCCCCTCCTGATCTCTGTGCACCTGAGTGTCGTCACCTGACACCTTCGTCATCTCAACGCGGCCAAACTCTGGCCCTTAAATCCACCTTAAGTGCCAATCACCTGTCGGAACCCCTGGTGCCTGGGTGCCAAAGGGAGGCCGGGAGGGAGTGGCACTAATCCCGGCTGTGTCAACAAGCATGTAGTGCCATGTAGTGCCAGCCACACACGGAGTTTTGGTGTCATATATCCCTCTGGGGCTGAACCGCAGAACTTATGTGTTTTGCTTTCTCTGAGAG
>NC_091382.1:5000657-5015657 GCF_038502225.1 Cherax quadricarinatus
ATAGTTACATTGTGGGAACACCAGGAGTGTTGCTACAGTATTATATGTGATAGTTACATTGTGGGAACACCAGGAGTGTTGCTACAGTATTATATGTGATAGTTACATTGTGGGAACACCAGGAGTGTTGCTACAGTATTATATGTGATAGTTACATTGTGGGAACACCAGGAGTGTTGCTACAGTATATGTGATAGTTACATTGTGGGAACACCAGCAGTGTTGCTACAGTATATGTGATAGTTACATTGTGGGAACACCAGCAGTGTTGCTACAGTATTATATGTGATAGTTACATTGTGGGAACACCAGCAGTGTTGCTACAGTATTATATGTGATAGTTACATTGTGGGAACACCAGCAGTGTTGCTACAGTATTATATGTGATAGTTACATTGTGGGAACACCAGGAGTGTTGCTACAGTATTATATGTGATAGTTACATTGTGGGAACACCAGCAGTGTTGCTACAGTATTATATGTGATAGTTACATTGTCGGAACACCAGCAGTGTTGCTACAGTATATATAGTTACATTGTGGGAACACCAGCAGTGTTGCTACAGTATATGTGATAGTTACATTGTGGGAACACCAGCAGTGTTGCTACAGTATATGTGATAGTTACATTGTGGGAACACCAGCAGTGTTGCTACAGTATATGTGATAGTTACATTGTGGGAACACCAGGAGTGTTGCTACAGTATTATATGTGATAGGTACATTGTGGGAACACCAGCAGTGTTGCTACATTATTATATGTGATAGTTACATTGTGGGAACACCAGTAGTGTTGCTACAGTATATGTGATAGTTACATTGTGGGAACACCAGTAGTGTTGCGACAGTATTATATGTGATAGTTACATTGTGGGAACACCAGCAGTGTTGCTACAGTATATATGTGATAGTTACATTGTGGGAACACCAGCAGTGTTGCTACAGTATATGTGATAGTTACATTGTGGGAACACCAGGAGTGTTGCTACAGTATATGTGATAGTTACATTGTGGGAACACCAGCAGTGTTGCTACAGTATATGTGATAGTTACATTGTGGGAACACCAGCAGTGTTGCTACAGTATATGTGATAGTTACATTGTGGGAACACCAGCAGTGTTGCTACAGTATATGTGATAGTTACATTGTGGGAACACCAGCAGTGTTGCTACAGTATATGTGATAGTTACATTGTGGGAACACCAGCAGTGTTGCTACAGTATTATATGTGATAGTTACATTGTGGGAACACCAGTAGTGTTGCTACAGTATTATATGTGATAGTTACATTGTGGGAACACCAGCAGTGTTGCTACAGTATTATATGTGATAGTTACATTGTGGGAACACCAGCAGTGTTGCTACAGTATTATATGTGATAGTTACATTGTGGGAACACCAGTAGTGTTGCTACAGTATTATATGTGATAGTTACATTGTGGGAACACCAGTAGTGTTGCTACAGTATTATATGTGATAGTTACATTGTGGGAACACCAGCAGTGTTGCTACAGTATTATATGTGATAGTTACATTGTGGGAACACCAGCAGTGTTGCTACAGTATTATATGTGATAGTTACATTGTGGGAACACCAGTAGTGTTGCTACAGTATTATATGTGATAGTTACATTGTGGGAACACCAGCAGTGTTGCTACAGTATTATATGTGATAGTTACATTGTGGGAACACCAGGAGTGTTGCTACAGTATATGTGATAGTTACATTGTGGGAACACCAGCAGTGTTGCTACAGTATTATATGTGATAGTTACATTGTGGGAACACCAGTAGTGTTGCTACAGTATTATATGTGATAGTTACATTGTGGGAACACCAGTAGTGTTGCTACAGTATTATATGTGATAGTTACATTGTGGGAACACCAGTAGTGTTGCTACAGTATTATATGTGATAGTTACATTGTGGGAACACCAGTAGTGTTGCTACAGTATTATATGTGATAGTTACATTGTGGGAACACCAGTAGTGTTGCTACAGTATTATATGTGATAGTTACATTGTGGGAACACCAGGAGTGTTGCTACAGTATATGTGATAGTTACATTGTGGGAACACCAGCAGTGTTGCTACAGTATTATATGTGATAGTTACATTGTGGGAACACCAGTAGTGTTGCTACAGTATTATATGTGATAGTTACATTGTGGGAACACCAGCAGTGTTGCTACAGTATTATATGTGATAGTTACATTGTGGGAACACCAGTAGTGTTGCTACAGTATTATATGTGATAGTTACATTGTGGGAACACCAGCAGTGTTGCTACAGTATTATATGTGATAGTTACATTGTGGGAACACCAGTAGTGTTGCTACAGTATTATATGTGATAGTTACATTGTGGGAACACCAGCAGTGTTGCTACACTATTATATGTGATAGTTACATTGTGGGAACACCAGTAGTGTTGCTACACTATTATATGTGATAGTTACATTGTGGGAACACCAGCAGTGTTGCTACACTATTATATGTGATAGTTACATTGTGGGAACACCAGTAGTGTTGCTACACTATTATTTGTGATAGTTACATTGTGGGAACACCAGCAGTGTTGCTACACTATTATATGTGATAGTTACATTGTGGGAACACCAGTAGTGTTGCTACACTATTATATGTGATAGTTACATTGTGGGAACACCAGCAGTGTTGCTACACTATTATATGTGATAGTTACATTGTGGGAACACCAGCAGTGTTGCTACAGTATATGTGATAGTTACATTGTGGGAACACCAGCAGTGTTGCTACATTATTATATGTGATAGTTACATTGTGGGAACACCAGCAGTGTTGCTACATTATTATATGTGATAGTTACATTGTGGGAACACCAGTAGTGTTGCTACACTATTCTATATGATAGTTACATTGTGGGAACACCAGTAGTGTTGCTACAGTATTATATGTGATAGTTACATTGTGGGAACACCAGTAGTGTTGCTACAGTATTATATGTGATAGTTACATTGTGGGAACACCAGCAGTGTTGCTACAGTATTATATGTGATAGTTACATTGTGGGAACACCAGTAGTGTTGCTACAGTATATGTGATAGTTACATTGTGGGAACACCAGCAGTGTTGCTACAGTATTATATGTGATAGTTACATTGTGGGAACACCAGTAGTGTTGCTACAGTATATGTGATAGTTACATTGTGGGAACACCAGTAGTGTTGCTACACTATTCTATATGATAGTTACATTGTGGGAACACCAGGAGTGTTGCTACAGTATATGTGATAGTTACATTGTGGGAACACCAGTAGTGTTGCTACACTATTCTATATGATAGTTACATTGTGGGAACACCAGCAGTGTTGCTACACTATTATATGTGATAGTTACATTGTGGGAACACCAGCAGTGTTGCTACAGTATTATATGTGATAGTTACATTGTGGGAACACCAGCAGTGTTGCTACAGTATTATATGTGATAGTTACATTGTGGGAACACCAGCAGTGTTGCTACAGTATATATGTGATAGTTACATTGTGGGAACACCAGCAGTGTTGCTACAGTATTATATGTGATAGTTACATTGTGGGAACACCAGCAGTGTTGCTACAGTATTATATGTGATAGTTACATTGTGGGAACACCAGTAGTGTTGCTACAGTATTATATGTGATAGTTACATTGTGGGAACACCAGCAGTGTTGCTACAGTATTATATGTGATAGTTACATTGTGGGAACACCAGCAGTGTTGCTACAGTATTATATGTGATAGTTACATTGTGGGAACACCAGCAGTGTTGCTACAGTATTATATGTGATAGTTACATTGTGGGAACACCAGCAGTGTTGCTACAGTATTATATGTGATAGTTACATTGTGGGAACACCAGCAGTGTTGCTACAGTATTATATGTGATAGTTACATTGTGGGAACACCAGCAGTGTTGCTACAGTATTATATGTGATAGTTACATTGTGGGAACACCAGCAGTGTTGCTACAGTATTATATGTGATAGTTACATTGTGGGAACACCAGCAGTGTTGCTACAGTATTATATGTGATAGTTACATTGTGGGAACACCAGCAGTGTTGCTACAGTATTATATGTGATAGTTACATTGTGGGAACACCAGCAGTGTTGCTACAGTATTATATGTGATAGTTACATTGTGGGAACACCAGCAGTGTTGCTACAGTATTATATGTGATAGTTACATTGTGGGAACACCAGCAGTGTTGCTACAGTATTATATGTGATAGTTACATTGTGGGAACACCAGCAGTGTTGCTACAGTATTATATGTGATAGTTACATTGTGGGAACACCAGCAGTGTTGCTACAGTATTATATGTGATAGTTACATTGTGGGAACACCAGCAGTGTTGCTACAGTATTATATGTGATAGTTACATTGTGGGAACACCAGCAGTGTTGCTACAGTATATGTGATAGTTACATTGTGGGAACACCAGCAGTGTTGCTACAGTATATGTGATAGTTACATTGTGGGAACACCAGGAGTGTTGCTACAGTATTATATGTGATAGTTACATTGTGGGAACACCAGGAGTGTTGCTACAGTATATGTGATAGTTACATTGTGGGAACACCAGGAGTGTTGCTACATTATTATATGTGATAGTTACATTGTGGGAACACCAGCAGTGTTGCTACAGTATTATATGTGATAGTTACATTGTGGGAACACCAGCAGTGTTGCTACAGTATTATATGTGATAGTTACATTGTGGGAACACCAGTAGTGTTGCTACAGTATTATATGTGATAGTTACATTGTGGGAACACCAGTAGTGTTGCTACAGTATTATATGTGATAGTTACATTGTGGGAACACCAGTAGTGTTGCTACAGTATTATATGTGATAGTTACATTGTGGGAACACCAGGAGTGTTGCTACAGTATTATATGTGATAGTTACATTGTGGGAACACCAGGAGTGTTGCTACAGTATTATATGTGATAGTTACATTGTGGGAACACCAGCAGTGTTGCTACAGTATTATATGTGATAGTTACATTGTGGGAACACCAGCAGTGTTGCTACAGTATTATATGTGATAGTTACATTGTGGGAACACCAGCAGTGTTGCTACAGTATTATATGTGATAGTTACATTGTGGGAACACCAGCAGTGTTGCTACAGTATTATATGTGATAGTTACATTGTGGGAACACCAGCAGTGTTGCTACAGTATTATATGTGATAGTTACATTGTGGGAACACCAGCAGTGTTGCTACAGTATTATATGTGATAGTTACATTGTGGGAACACCAGCAGTGTTGCTACAGTATTATATGTGATAGTTACATTGTGGGAACACCAGCAGTGTTGCTACAGTATTATATGTGATAGTTACATTGTGGGAACACCAGCAGTGTTGCTACAGTATTATATGTGATAGTTACATTGTGGGAACACCAGCAGTGTTGCTACATTATTATATGTGATAGTTACATTGTGGGAACACCAGCAGTGTTGCTACAGTATTATATGTGATAGTTACATTGTGGGAACACCAGGAGTGTTGCTACAGTATTATATGTGATAGTTACATTGTGGGAACACCAGCAGTGTTGCTACATTATTATATGTGATAGTTACATTGTGGGAACACCAGCAGTGTTGCTACAGTATATGTGATAGTTACATTGTGGGAACACCAGCAGTGTTGCTACAGTATATGTGATAGTTACATTGTGGGAACACCAGTAGTGTTGCTACAGTATATGTGATAGTTACATTGTGGGAACACCAGTAGTGTTGCTACAGTATATGTGATAGTTACATTGTGGGAACACCAGTAGTGTTGCTACAGTATATGTGATAGTTACATTGTGGGAACACCAGTAGTGTTGCTACAGTATATGTGATAGTTACATTGTGGGAACACCAGTAGTGTTGCTACAGTATTATATGTGATAGTTACATTGTGGGAACACCAGTAGTGTTGCTACAGTATTATATGTGATAGTTACATTGTGGGAACACCAGGAGTGTTGCTACAGTATTATATGTGATAGTTACATTGTGGGAACACCAGCAGTGTTGCTACAGTATTATATGTGATAGTTACATTGTGGGAACACCAGCAGTGTTGCTACAGTATTATATGTGATAGTTACATTGTGGGAACACCAGCAGTGTTGCTACAGTATTATATGTGATAGTTACATTGTGGGAACACCAGCAGTGTTGCTACAGTATTATATGTGATAGTTACATTGTGGGAACACCAGCAGTGTTGCTACAGTATTATATGTGATAGTTACATTGTGGGAACACCAGCAGTGTTGCTACAGTATTATATGTGATAGTTACATTGTGGGAACACCAGCAGTGTTGCTACAGTATTATATGTGATAGTTACATTGTGGGAACACCAGTAGTGTTGCTACACTATTATATGTGATAGTTACATTGTGGGAACACCAGCAGTGTTGCTACAGTATATGTGATAGTTACATTGTGGGAACACCAGTAGTGTTGCTACAGTATTATATGTGATAGTTACATTGTGGGAACACCAGTAGTGTTGCTACACTATTATATGTGATAGTTACATTGTGGGAACACCAGCAGTGTTGCTACAGTATATGTGATAGTTACATTGTGGGAACACCAGTAGTGTTGCTACAGTATATGTGATAGTTACATTGTGGGAACACCAGTAGTGTTGCTACAGTATATGTGATAGTTACATTGTGGGAACACCAGCAGTGTTGCTACAGTATATGTGATAGTTACATTGTGGGAACACCAGTAGTGTTGCTACAGTATATGTGATAGTTACATTGTGGGAACACCAGTAGTGTTGCTACAGTATATGTGATAGTTACATTGTGGGAACACCAGTAGTGTTGCTACAGCATATGTGATAGTTACATTGTGGGAACACCAGTAGTGTTGCTACAGTATATGTGATAGTTACATTGTGGGAACACCAGTAGTGTTGCTACAGTATATGTGATAGTTACATTGTGGGAACACCAGTAGTGTTGCTACAGTATATGTGATAGTTACATTGTGGGAACACCAGTAGTGTTGCTACAGTTTTATATGTGATAGTTACATTGTGGGAACACCAGTAGTGTTGCTACAGTATATGTGATAGTTACATTGTGGGAACACCAGTAGTGTTGCTACAGTATATGTGATAGTTACATTGTGGGAACACAAGTAGTGTTGCTACAGTATATGTGATAGTTACATTGTGGGAACACCAGTAGTGTTGCTACAGTATATGTGATAGTTACATTGTGGGAACACCAGTAGTGTTGCTACAGTATATGTGATAGTTACATTGTGGGAACACCAGTAGTGTTGCTACAGTATATGTGATAGTTACATTGTGGGAACACCAGTAGTGTTGCTACAGTATATGTGATAGTTACATTGTGGGAACACCAGTAGTGTTGCTACAGTTTTATATGTGATAGTTACATTGTGGGAACACCAGTAGTGTTGCTACAGTATATGTGATAGTTACATTGTGGGAACACCAGTAGTGTTGCTACAGTATATGTGATAGTTACATTGTGGGAACACCAGTAGTGTTGCTACAGTATATGTGATAGTTACATTGTGGGAACACCAGTAGTGTTGCTACAGTATATGTGATAGTTACATTGTGGGAACACCAGTAGTGTTGCTACAGTATATGTGATAGTTACATTGTGGGAACACCAGTAGTGTTGCTACAGTTTTATATGTGATAGTTACATTGTGGGAACACCAGTAGTGTTGCTACAGTATTATATGTGATAGTTACATTGTGGGAACACCAGTAGTGTTGCTACAGTATATGTGATAGTTACATTGTGGGAACACCAGTAGTGTTGCTACAGTATTATATGTGATAGTTACATTGTGGGAACACCAGTAGTGTTGCTACAGTATTGTATGTGATAGTTACATTGTGGGAACACCAGTAGTGTTGCTACAGTATATGTGATAGTTACATTGTGGGAACACCAGTAGTGTTGCTACAGTATATGTGATAGTTACATTGTGGGAACACCAGTAGTGTTGCTACAGTTTTATATGTGATAGTTACATTGTGGGAACACCAGTAGTGTTGCTACAGTATTATATGTGATAGTTACATTGTGGGAACACCAGTAGTGTTGCTACAGTATATGTGATAGTTACATTGTGGGAACACCAGTAGTGTTGCTACAGTATATGTGATAGTTACATTGTGGGAACACCAGTAGTATTGCTACAGTATATGTGATAGTTACATTGTGGGAACACCAGTAGTGTTGCTACAGTTTTATATGTGATAGTTACATTGTGGGAACACCAGTAGTGTTGCTACAGTATTATATGTGATAGTTACATTGTGGGAACACCAGTAGTGTTGCTACAGTATATGTGATAGTTACATTGTGGGAACACAAGTAGTGTTGCTACAGTTTTATATGTGATAGTTACATTGTGGGAACACCAGTAGTGTTGCTACAGTATATGTGATAGTTACATTGTGGGAACACCAGTAGTGTTGCTACAGTATATGTGATAGTTACATTGTGGGAACACCAGTAGTGTTGCTACAGTATATGTGATAGTTACATTGTGGGAACACCAGTAGTGTTGCTACAGTATATGTGATAGTTACATTGTGGGAACACCAGTAGTGTTGCTACAGTATATGTGATAGTTACATTGTGGGAACACCAGTAGTGTTGCTACAGTATTGTATGTGATAGTTACGTTGTGGGAACACGAGTAGTGTTGCTACAGTATATGTGATAGTTACATTGTGGGAACACCAGTAGTGTTGCTACAGTATTATATGTGATAGTTACATTGTGGGAACACCAGTAGTGTTGCTACAGTATTGTATGTGATAGTTACATTGTGGGAACACCAGTAGTGTTGCTACAGTATATGTGATAGTTACATTGTGGGAACACCAGTAGTGTTGCTACAGTATATGTGATAGTTACATTGTGGGAACACCAGTAGTGTTGCTACAGTTTTATATGTGATAGTTACATTGTGGGAACACCAGTAGTGTTGCTACAGTATTATATGTGATAGTTACATTGTGGGAACACCAGTAGTGTTGCTACAGTATATGTGATAGTTACATTGTGGGAACACCAGTAGTGTTGCTACAGTATATGTGATAGTTACATTGTGGGAACACCAGTAGTGTTGCTACAGTATATGTGATAGTTACATTGTGGGAACACCAGTAGTGTTGCTACAGTATATGTGATAGTTACATTGTGGGAACACCAGTAGTGTTGCTACAGTATTATATGTGATAGTTACATTGTGGGAACACCAGTAGTGTTGCTACAGTATTGTATGTGATAGTTACATTGTGGGAACACCAGTAGTGTTGCTACAGTATGTGATAGTTACATTGTGGGAACACCAGTAGTGTTGCTACAGTTTTATATGTGATAGTTACATTGTGGGAACACCAGTAGTGTTGCTACAGTATATGTGATAGTTACATTGTGGGAACACCAGCAGTGTTGCTACAGTATTATATGTGATAGTTACATTGTGGGAACACCAGCAGTGTTGCTACAGTATTATATGTGATAGTTACATTGTGGGAACACCAGCAGTGTTGCTACAGTATTATATGTGATAGTTACATTGTGGGAACAACAGCAGTGTTGCTATAGTATTATTTGTGATAGTTACATTGTGGGAACACCAGTAGTGTTGCTACAGTATTATATGTGATAGTTACATTGTGGGAACACCAGCAGTGTTGCTACAGTATTCTATATGATAGTTACATTGTGGGAACACCAGCAGTCTGTTGCTACACTATTCTATATGATAGTTACATTGTGGGAACACCAGCAGTCTGTTGCTACACTATTCTATATGATAGTTACATTGTGGGAACACCAGCAGTCTGTTGCTACACTATTCTATATGATAGTTACATTGTGGGAACACCAGCAGTGTTGCAACACTATTCTATATGATAGTTATATTGTGGGAACACCAGCACTGTTGCTACACTATTCTATATGATAGTTACATTGTGGGAACACCAGCAGTCTGTTGCTACACTATTCTATATGATAGTTACATTGAGGGAACACCAGCAGTCTGTTGCTACACTATTCTATATGATAGTTACATTGTGGGAACACCAGCAGTGTTGCAACACTATTCTATATGATAGTTACATTGTGGGAACACCAGCAGTGTTGCTACACTATTCTATATGATAGTTACATTGTGGGAACATCAGCAGTCTGTTGCTACACTATTCTATATGATAGTTACATTGTGGGAACACCAGCAGCGTTGCTACACTATTCTATATGATGGTTACATTGTGGGAACACCAGCAGTGTGTTGCTACGCTGTTATGTATGGTAGTTACGTTGTGGGAACACCAGTAGTGTTGATACACTATTCTATATGATGGTTACATTGTGGGAACACCAATAGTGTTGCTACACTATTCTATATTATAGTTCCATTGTAGGAACACCAGCATTGTTTCTACACTATTCTATATGATAGTTACATTGTGGCGAAACCAGCAGTGTGCTGCTACACTATTCTATATGATAGTTACATTGTGGGAACACCAGCAGCGTTGCTACACTATTCTATATGATAGTTACATTGTGGGAACACCAGCAGTGTTGCTACACTATTCTATATGATAGTTACATTGTGGAACACCAGCAGTGTTGCTACACTATTCTATATGATAGTTACATTGTGGAACACCAGCAGTGTTGCTACACTATTCTATATGAGAGTTACATTGTGGGAACACCAACAGTGAGTTGCTACACTATTCTATATGATAGTTACATTGTAGAAACACCATCAGTGTGTTGCTACACTATTTTATATGACAGTTACTCTGTGGGAACACCAGCAGTGTGTTGCTGCACTATTCAGTATGATAGTTACATTGTGGGAACACCAGCAGTGTGTTGCTACACTATTCTATATAGTTACATGGTGGGAACACCAGCAGTGTTGCTACACTATTCTATATGATAGTTACATTTTGGGAACACCAGCAGTGTTGCTACACTATTCTATATGATAGTTACATTGTGGGAACACCAGTAGTGTTGCTACACTATTCTATATGATAGTTACATTGTGGGAACACCAGTAGTGTTGCTACACTATTCTATATGATAGTTACATTTTGGGAACACCAGTAGTGTTGCTACACTATTCTATATAATAGTTACTTTGTTGGAACACCAGCAGTGTTGCTACACTATTCTATATGATAGTTACATTGTGGGAACACAAACAGTGTTGCTACACTATTCTATATGATAGTTACATTGTGGGAACACCAGCAGTGTTGCTACACTATTCTATATGATAGTTACACTGTGGGAACACCAACAGTGTTGCTACACTATTCTATATGATAATTACATTGTGGAACACCAGCAGTGTAGCTACACTATTCTATATGATAGTACATTGTGGGAACACCAGCAGTGTTGCTATACTATTCTATATGATAGTTACATTGTGGAACACCAGTAGTGTTGCTATACTATTCTATATGATAGTTACATTGTGGAACACCAGTAGTGTTGCTATACTATTCTATATGATAGTTACAATGTGGGAACACCAGTAGTGTTGCTATACTATTCTATATGATAGTTACAATGTGGGAACACCAGTAGTGTTGCTATACTATTCTATATGATAGTTACAATGTGGGAACACCAGTAGTGTTGCTACACTATTCTATATGATAGTTACAATGTGGGAACACCAGTAGTGTTGCTACACTATTCTATATGATAGTTACATTGTGGGAACACCAGTAGTGTTGCTACAGTATATGTGATAGTTACATTGTGGGAACACCAGTAGTGTTGCTACAGTATATGTGATAGTTACATTGTGGGAACACCAGTAGTGTTGCTACAGTATATGTGATAGTTACATTGTGGGAACACCAGTAGTGTTGCTACAGTATATGTGATAGTTACATTGTGGGAACACCAGTAGTGTTGCTACAGTATATGTGATAGTTACATTGTGGGAACACCAGTAGTGTTGCTACAGTTTTATATGTGATAGTTACATTGTGGGAACACCAGTAGTGTTGCTACAGTATTATATGTGATAGTTACATTGTGGGAACACCAGTAGTGTTGCTACAGTATATGTGATAGTTACATTGTGGGAACACCAGTAGTGTTGCTACAGTATTATATGTGATAGTTACATTGTGGGAACACCAGTAGTGTTGCTACAGTATTGTATGTGATAGTTACATTGTGGGAACACCAGTAGTGTTGCTACAGTATATGTGATAGTTACATTGTGGGAACACCAGTAGTGTTGCTACAGTATATGTGATAGTTACATTGTGGGAACACCAGTAGTGTTGCTACAGTTTTATATGTGATAGTTACATTGTGGGAACACCAGTAGTGTTGCTACAGTATTATATGTGATAGTTACATTGTGGGAACACCAGTAGTGTTGCTACAGTATATGTGATAGTTACATTGTGGGAACACCAGTAGTGTTGCTACAGTATATGTGATAGTTACATTGTGGGAACACCAGTAGTATTGCTACAGTATATGTGATAGTTACATTGTGGGAACACCAGTAGTGTTGCTACAGTTTTATATGTGATAGTTACATTGTGGGAACA
Source organism: Cherax quadricarinatus (assembly GCF_038502225.1). Lineage (NCBI taxonomy): Eukaryota > Metazoa > Arthropoda > Malacostraca > Decapoda > Parastacidae > Cherax > Cherax quadricarinatus. The sequence goes on from NC_091382.1 coordinate 5,013,324, forward strand.
CCAGTAGTGTTGCTACAGTATTATATGTGATAGTTACATTGTGGGAACACCAGTAGTGTTGCTACAGTATATGTGATAGTTACATTGTGGGAACACAAGTAGTGTTGCTACAGTTTTATATGTGATAGTTACATTGTGGGAACACCAGTAGTGTTGCTACAGTATATGTGATAGTTACATTGTGGGAACACCAGTAGTGTTGCTACAGTATATGTGATAGTTACATTGTGGGAACACCAGTAGTGTTGCTACAGTATATGTGATAGTTACATTGTGGGAACACCAGTAGTGTTGCTACAGTATATGTGATAGTTACATTGTGGGAACACCAGTAGTGTTGCTACAGTATATGGGATAGTTACATTGTGGGAACACCAGTAGTGTTGCTACAGTATTGTATGTGATAGTTACGTTGTGGGAACACGAGTAGTGTTGCTACAGTATATGTGATAGTTACATTGTGGGAACACCAGTAGTGTTGCTACAGTATTATATGTGATAGTTACATTGTGGGAACACCAGTAGTGTTGCTACAGTATATGTGATAGTTACATTGTGGGAACACCAGTAGTGTTGCTACAGTATATGTGATAGTTACATTGTGGGAACACCAGTAGTGTTGCTACAGTTTTATATGTGATAGTTACATTGTGGGAACACCAGTAGTGTTGCTACAGTATTATATGTGATAGTTACATTGTGGGAACACCAGTAGTGTTGCTACAGTATATGTGATAGTTACATTGTGGGAACACCAGTAGTGTTGCTACAGTATATGTGATAGTTACATTGTGGGAACACCAGTAGTGTTGCTACAGTATATGTGATAGTTACATTGTGGGAACACCAGTAGTGTTGCTACAGTATATGTGATAGTTACATTGTGGGAACACCAGTAGTGTTGCTACAGTATTATATGTGATAGTTACATTGTGGGAACACCAGTAGTGTTGCTACAGTATTGTATGTGATAGTTACATTGTGGGAACACCAGTAGTGTTGCTACAGTATGTGATAGTTACATTGTGGGAACACCAGTAGTGTTGCTACAGTTTTATATGTGATAGTTACATTGTGGGAACACCAGTAGTGTTGCTACAGTATATGTGATAGTTACATTGTGGGAACACCAGCAGTGTTGCTACAGTATTATATGTGATAGTTACATTGTGGGAACACCAGCAGTGTTGCTACAGTATTATATGTGATAGTTACATTGTGGGAACACCAGCAGTGTTGCTACAGTATTATATGTGATAGTTACATTGTGGGAACAACAGCAGTGTTGCTATAGTATTATTTGTGATAGTTACATTGTGGGAACACCAGTAGTGTTGCTACAGTATTATATGTGATAGTTACATTGTGGGAACACCAGCAGTGTTGCTACAGTATTCTATATGATAGTTACATTGTGGGAACACCAGCAGTCTGTTGCTACACTATTCTATATGATAGTTACATTGTGGGAACACCAGCAGTCTGTTGCTACACTATTCTATATGATAGTTACATTGTGGGAACACCAGCAGTCTGTTGCTACACTATTCTATATGATAGTTACATTGTGGGAACACCAGCAGTGTTGCAACACTATTCTATATGATAGTTATATTGTGGGAACACCAGCACTGTTGCTACACTATTCTATATGATAGTTACATTGAGGGAACACCAGCAGTCTGTTGCTACACTATTCTATATGATAGTTACATTGTGGGAACACCAGCAGTGTTGCAACACTATTCTATATGATAGTTACATTGTGGGAACACCAGCAGTGTTGCTACACTATTCTATATGATAGTTACATTGTGGGAACACCAGCAGTCTGTTGCTACACTATTCTATATGATAGTTACATTGTGGGAACACCAGCAGCGTTGCTACACTATTCTATATGATGGTTACATTGTGGGAACACCAGCAGTGTGTTGCTACGCTGTTATGTATGGTAGTTACGTTGTGGGAACACCAGTAGTGTTGATACACTATTCTATATGATGGTTACATTGTGGGAACACCAATAGTGTTGCTACACTATTCTATATTATAGTTCCATTGTAGGAACACCAGCATTGTTTCTACACTATTCTATATGATAGTTACATTGTGGCGAAACCAGCAGTGTGCTGCTACACTATTCTATATGATAGTTACATTGTGGGAACACCAGCAGCGTTGCTACACTATTCTATATGATAGTTACATTGTGGGAACACCAGCAGTGTTGCTACACTATTCTATATGATAGTTACATTGTGGAACACCAGCAGTGTTGCTACACTATTCTATATGATAGTTACATTGTGGAACACCAGCAGTGTTGCTACA